>NC_091932.1:44919628-45224315 GCF_041260155.1 Ptychodera flava | reverse complement strand
GGGGGCTCATTTTAAAGCTCTTGGAGAAAGAAAAAAATGTCATCGTCTTAGTTGTATTCGAAAAACAAAACTTTTTTAACTCTATACTTTTTATCTCTATTTTTCCCCATAGAGTTAATTCAGGGATGGCGGCCATTTTGAATTTCAAATATAGCAAAATGTTGGGTAATTTCTTTCTCTTGTTCCAAACTTTGTACGGTGACCCCCGATTTTTATTGATGACATCGTAAGAGAAAGGTTGAAAGTTTCATTGAGGAAAGTTTGAGCAAAAGTTTAAAGAGACAAAGTCGGCCATTTTTCATGAATTTTGTTTGATACGAGATACTACTTATATTGTTTGACATGTTGGAAGATATTGA
This sequence comes from Ptychodera flava, assembly GCF_041260155.1. Lineage (NCBI taxonomy): Eukaryota > Metazoa > Hemichordata > Enteropneusta > Ptychoderidae > Ptychodera > Ptychodera flava. The sequence continues at coordinate 45,223,956 of NC_091932.1, read as the reverse complement.
ATGAATGGGGTGACCATACATATATTCGACCCAGGTTTTATACACGATGCATGAAACAATCGCGAAAATGAATTAATGAATTAATGGTCATGACCATTAATTCATTTTCGCGATGGTTTCGTTTAATTTGTCTAAAACGGGGTCTAATAAATGCATGGTCACCCATTCATTCAGTATCTTCCAACATGTCAAACAATATAAGTAGTATCTCGTATCAAACAAAATTCATGAAAAATGGCCGACTTTGTCTCTTTAAGAGGATTCTTAGCCACAGCTTTAGTAACGAGATGGCTGTGAATGCTATTAATAGACAGACATCGTTGCTGCATGTGAAGTTATCATCTTTGTTGGTATGCTGTCAGCCGTTGAGGGTGGTGGGTGGCCCTAATACTGCTTTGTCGGTATGTGATCCTGCTATAGAAATCAGATACTAAAGCTTTTCCTTTCATCTGAGAGTAGGCCTAAATGACAAATGTTAACGTCAGTCACACTTCCTTTAAGGTAGAACGCGCCTCGGGGACAGACATTCGGACTCTCAAACTTTTACAATTCTTTTCTGATATACCACTTGTGGGGTTCATTTTAAAGCTCTTGGTGTAAAAAAAACTTATAACCGGCTTAGTTTTTTGAAATTCGAAAATTTCTATTACTCTCCATAGAGTTAGCACAGGGATGGCTGTCATTTGAAATTTCAAATCGGTAAATCTTTGGTTGTTTTTTTCTCTTGTACCAAAATTTGCACGGTAACCCCCTACTTTTATTCTTGATTTTGAAAGAGAATGGTTTGAAGATTCTTTAAGGAAAGTTTGAGCAAAAGTTTAAGTCTTTCACTTTCGAGGCGCATACTACCTTAAATGGTTAATACATTAAACGGTCGATTTCATACGAAATGTTGAACAAGTTTACTGCTTTCGATTTGACAAATGTTTAGGATTGGGTCAGCACAAAGTACAGTTCGGTGTAATGACTGATAACGATTGCTTTGCATGTAAGTACACGTAAATTCTTTTTGCTTCAAGCAAAGATTATTTACACGGTGAATAAGATCTCTGATAATACGGTCGACAGTATTGTACTTTATCCATCTCGGGCAGTGAATACCAGGACATCTGTGAGAAAACGAAAATACACTCTTACAGAACAGTGTCTGATAATCGGGAAGATTAAAAAGAATTGACAGACAATTCCATTTTTACTCGTGTCCTTATTTGAGTCACAGTTATATATTTTAGTCATTTCCAATCTAGTTTCGATTCAGTTGAAAAAAATTGCTTTCTCGTACACGTCACTATAAACATGTCTCCTTCGATCATTAATTTTTATCGCAGACTGTGGATCTCATCGCAACTTTATTTTGCAGGATAGTTATTTTGAGAATCAATTTCCGTACCTCCCTCTATTGAATGGTACCAACTCTCCCAAATTTCGAAAAATTGGTATAATTCCGTCTAGCGTAAACAGAGTCTCGGTACTTTTGTTGCTCAACTCAGGAACAAACTCAAATGTTTTGACTTCTGGCATGCCACATTGGTCTTCATGACGCATTCGTCTACAAGATGAAATATCTCACAACATAATGTCATCAATAGCGACAGCAAAAGTCTCGCACTTTTACGAGCTGGAAAGCTCTGCGCATGCTCAAGAGGTTATCCCGCATGGCGACGTTTGTATCAATTCATGAAACGATACGTAGCTGCACTATAACTGATAAGGTATGCCACCAGACTAAACATGAATTGTAGATCAACTTTGACCAGCAAATGAACCAGATATCTCGAATCATTGATTAGTTAGCATTCATCTTGACAACCCTGCAATTAATGTTCTGAGAAAAATACTAATCCTAAAATCGTGGCTAAGCCTTTGTTCCTTGAATCCATTTTATTTCCATTAATGTATTTATCATCTTTACGTGAGTATTAAATCTAAACAACAACTTAATCTGTTTCACCAGAGTCAAAGATCCCATTAAAATATTGCCAGGCACATATTAGTTCCGAGAGTTTTGGATTCTGTTTAGTTGAAACTTTAACTTTTTGCTCCTTGGGACTTATCCACTATTACAGAAACTCAGCACGTGAGAAGAATTATTTAGCACGAACCTCGGTATGGCCGCGACAGTGCAAACGTGTGCTATCAGAGGGAGGTCAATAGAGTTGACATCGTTTGTTTCCTATTATTACATAAGGAATCGGGTTGTGTCTCGTTCGTGGTTAATGAATGTGACAACGATCAGTTCTCTTTCCGCAAAACTCGTGACCCGTCAAAACAATTTGTGTTTTTACGGTCCAATATATTTATTAAATGTTTATGGGGTCAAGAAACGAATGCGAATTACATTCTCAAATATCCATGGATTGTCTTAATAAAACTCTACATCCGGACCCTTTAAGTCGTACATCAGCTTGCGTGACTTTCCACTCCATCATGTGATATAAGACAGACATTTTTCTTCGTGATTGTACCCATATCTGTTTACTGAAACAAGTGATACGATCTCAAAAGCTGCAATTTTTGATTAGTGTTTATCGAAAATCGTCGGTGTTTTCGTTGCTGTAAAACAATCAAATTTCATTATGATCACACATGAATAAATGATCATTTCACCATTGTGAATGAGTAAGATCCCACACCCTTGACAAACAAAAACAGGATTGAGAAAACATAAAATTCGGAATAACTCACGAATTATTTGGGTATTAAAGCAAGTTATTGTCGTCACAATGTATGAGTGTCTATATATATCGATATAGAGGCGCCAAATCCGGACCAGCTTCACACAACAGACTTTGAATCTCGTCGACCTCAGTTCATTTGAGGTCATAGCCTTTGACCCTTGGTGTATGGACCCACATGTCGCGTTTGCACCTATTTAAACACACACCTTTGTTTGAAACCTTACGTTGAAGTAAATTGATCACCGTTTTGAAAATGAAAAAGACATCCTAGCCAAGGTACGTGATTGGCTATGGTGTCAATGGTGCAAAAGTCGAGTGAGACCATAAAAGTTTGATCAGACCTCAACTTGAAATTTACCGCCGAATATTAATGAAATTTGAATAGACAACAAGTAAGTCTCCAAGCCTCTTCATTTGTACGTCTCCAAGCTTTTTTCATTCACATCTCTTCAGATGTCAAGGTTTCCCTGCACATGCGCCCACTTTCACTGGGCGTCGACGAATTTTCGCCAGATTCCCCTCCTGTTTATTCAACATAGTACGGATTTACCGCATTTAGACCTACTCAGTGAGTATCTTGACATGCCAGTACAACTTCAACATAAGACGGTTTGTTATGTAGAATCAAATGCAAACAACAATCAAGATTGTTGCAGTTTACATGGTATAAGCTGCTGTGCCCTAACACCATAGGCTGATGAAAGTTATCATAATGGTGACGTATTAAAGCCTATAACCCGAAATTTTTTACGTTTTTTACATTGATTTAATTACAAATTAATATTACTTAATGTTTATGTACTTGCTGAGAGGTGTGTAGGTCAGGGGTGAACAACCAATGTGCTTTTAAGAACAAATGAAGTCATCTTTTAAATTAGCCTGGATAGGTATGTGTGTTTCATTGTCACTGAGACATGAAGCAGGATTTTATTTCGAAACAGACGCTGAAACCTTGCCGTAAAAAATTACTATTCTGCAAACGACAAGTGAGAATGTTTAGAATTACTCTTAGTAAAGGGGATCATATATTCCTAACAGCTTTCTGATATTGCTCTGAATTTATTCCTAACTGTGGATTTCTTCAACAAAATTGTTCACGTAATGTAGTCTCTCCTTCAAACAAGAAGAGCAGCTGCTTTCCAACAGTTCATATTCCACACGCCTGTGTATGTCTTTAGTCCACCGAGGTACTTGTTGCGAGTTCTGTCATTGGTGACGCACGAAACAGTATTTTTACCTTGCATGGCCATCACATTCGGAAATGTGCACGTTATAGAACAATAACCGCCGTCAGTTTCAAACGTGTTTTGTAAGATATTCCATCAATTGCTACTTGCCATCGGATTGGAAATGTCACGCCTATAACACAGAAATAAAGGCTCACAATTTTCAAATATTTTACCTCGGGTGACTAGTGAGCACCAGTGGGCAATTGTAAAAGTTACAATTTGAAGATGAAGTTTTGTAAACTCTTACGGGATACCGGATATCAAATATAAGTTTCTCTTACAAGTCAGTCTTGAGAAGGTAATATAAATACACTCGTTTACCTAAGGCGAAAAGATTAGACGTTGAGGTGACTTAGCGTCTGGACAAAGCATGAAGGAAATATCGATAATTCCTGGACATCTGTCAAAGTGTTGAATTTTGACCATTCGATAAAGGAATGCGATAGCAAATAATTATTACAGACCTAGGTCTTTATATTTAGTCTTTGACTGGACTTGTCCTAAAACACTGGTATCTAAAACCGTCAAATGTCGTCTGGCAACTGACTTTAAATCTGAAAATAAACATTTGATCACTTCTTTCTCATCGGATGACTTTTTACTCGCTGTGTTAAATAGAATTTTTCAGTCAGTCTGGAGACTTGTAATTTAATGTTTTTGAAAAAATACATGTCTGTTAATTTTCAACTAAGCATCCGGTAAATATATCGAAATGGGGTCACATTTGCTTCACACCATTTGAACGTACATTCGCGAGATTTCAATTTGTCTTGAAGTGTCACGGGATACCCAGAAATGCCTTGAATTGATTTCATTTGACAAAAGCCATACAATGGGTCCTTTGTCTCTCGTGCCAGTGATACCAAAACGGTTTGTTTGGTCAGTAATAAAACCAAAACAAAGTCATTTCGTAAACTATCCCTATTTCATTTGTGTTGCGTAGAATACGTGCGTATATGTAACACTAGTACGACACTCACGTCGAAGCGTAACATAGAATGCAAACCCTTAGGCGTAACTGTAACTTATAGTTACGGTTTTTAAAAACAATTTGGCCGTAGGACTTGCCGAGGGATCGCTACTTTCCGAAGTGTGATATAGGTCAGTAGACTTTTACTACAAGGACTTTTGACAAGTTAAGACATTGCAATGATTAATTAATTTAACTTTTTATCTAATGTATGCATATTTTATCTGACGCACTGTCAACTTTCAGAGTTAGACGCTATCTCCAAAGCTATGTTGTGTTGGTATCAGAAAGACCCAAACGCTCTCGCTTTATACGGAGTGCTTGACAGATGATCTTTATCGGCAGTTTTTAGAAAAGACAGCAGAGTAAAAGTCGACTTCACTCGATAGTCCTTGTCATATTTATTGAGATACATCCGGGGTATTGCTGTTGCGAAAGTTGAGAGCCACGTCTTAAGCTTCACTGTGTCGATACGCCAATGATTATAGTCACATTTCATCACGTTCAGGTCGTTTTTACTACGTTTGTAGTTATATTTAGTTGCCAATTGTATTGCAGGACCTATGATTTACTGTGTTGAGGGTTAGGGATGAAAACAAGAAAAAATCCCAAAACTTTCCCGTAGTCGTTTGGTAGTTCTTTTCGGTAGTCTTTTTGCTCATTGTCGGCACCAGTTTGAAGATGATCGAATTTCCTGTCTTGTGAACAACAAAGATTGACCAGACAGACAGACAGACAGACAGACAGACAGACAGACAGACAGACAGACAGACAGACAGACAGACGGACAGACAACCAGAGGGGTAGGGAGGGAGAGAGGGGAGACGTAGCAAGAGTCGCTTATCGTGACTGTATACAATTTGGCAGTCGTTTCATATAGACTAATATACCCGATTTTATAATCGCACACACTCGGTCAAACATGATCACCTCTTTCAAGAGCGAGAAAGAATTATAATTCAACTTAAATAAACCATGGTATATAATTATTAAACTTTCGTCTGTTTGACATCTCATAGTGTGCTGTGTCAAGTTATTTTTGATATTTTTGTCGGTAGGTGAAACAGTCAAGTCACAGATCTACGATGAAGTTGACCCGTATAGCTGCTATCGTTGTCCTGCTCCATACGTTTTGTGTTTACCTTACAACAGCGCAGTGGTGTAGTCAGCGTTCTCCGCGATGTTGTGAAGGTCGTGATGATCACTGCACTGTACCGTACAAGGGTATAAAGTGTTATTGCGACATTTTCTGTAACCACACTGTCTCAGACTGCTGTCCAGATTTCTGGCCATTGTGTCTAGGAGTGGATCCCCCAGAGCAGAGTAAGTATATAATCTCTCTCTCTCTCTCTCTCTCTCTCTCTCTCTCTCTCTCTCTCTCTCTCTCTCTCTCTCTCTCTCTCTCTCTCTCTCTCTCTCTCTCTCTCTCTCTCTCTCTCTCTCTCTCTCTCTCTCTCTCTCTCTGAGCGTAATTTTACATGTTTGCTGACGTCACCTTTTGTTACTCGACTTGCGCAATTTAACTGATATAAATTTCCACATTTACGACGCCCAATCACTTCTGCAGTTAGAAATAACGCCTCGGTATAGGCTTCATTTCCATTTCATATTTGCTAGACTAGGCAACAAGGTGTTCCCAGGTGTTAATATAGGCCTAAGTGTTTACGATGGTCCCTAAGCGTCCCTAGATTCCATTGCAAAAGCGCGCTTGCGACTCGTAAAATCTTCGCAAAGCGTTTCAAATACTTGTTTGCCTGTTGACAGATGTTGAACACATGTAAAGAAAAAGTTTTTTTTGTTTTTTTTTCAAACAAAATTATATTGAAAATCAAAGACTTTGTCACATTTTCTGCTCTAACTTAGCTGCTTCAATCTCAATCAATGCAGTGATGCGTCGGTCTTTTACGCTATCGTATTAAGGTTGTTTTTTTCTGCGGGGAGTGAGAGGAGGACCGCAGAAAACAGACTGCAACACGATAGCGTAAAGACCGACCCATCACTAGATCGGATTTTAATCAGATTGCTTCAACCTATAAATTTTAGATAACAAAAAACGACTTATGGATGCATGGCAATGATTCTTATACCTTGTCACGTTATGCATCTGTTTGAACTGCATTAAAATGTTGAAAAAGAGACGACAGAGACGATAGGTTACTACCACCCGATTGGTTATCTTCGTCAGCTCTGTAGGACCAATAGGAATTATAGCACTGGACAGAATAGTTGATTTGAAGGATTGTAATTCACTTTCAATAAATATTCGTAAGAAGATTATAGAGGTAAAATAATTCTTGTGTGAAACATGTACAGTTATTCCTTCAGAAGAAATTGCTTTCATTTGTACAAAAATATTTTCACTTTACAACATATCAGACTCAACAGGGAAGGGAAAGAGACAAAACTGACGATTTTAACGACAAAACAAACTTGACAGAAACTGCCAAGTCATCAAGTTTCTTAGGAAGGGCGGAAGCGTGCATTTCAAATGGCGAAGAGAAAGCGAAAGTTACGTGGCGTTTGATTATCAGGAAATGTATGTATTGATCGGACGGACGAAAGTACAATATTTGTTGGCGCTGACCTTTTGATCAGATCGTTCAAAGCTGTCGTCTGCACCCTTTAGCCTTTGAACCCATCTATTGCGTCTGCCCGATGCAATTTTGAAAATACACTAAAACTTTTTTCGTTGTCTGTAACTCCGGCGTATTATCCGCCATGCACATCCAGATTCGTCTTAATTTGACTTAAAAGTCATCGATGAATTCATCGCATAGAATTGATACGTCCACCTGCATACCTATGTTGTTACAGCGATTCCAATTGGTGCAAAACTCACCATTGAGTGTGCTGAGTTATTGAGTTTAATCATTTGAATTCCACGAATTGATATATGCGATTCGCTACACCAAGTTGTCAATCATATGAACGATAACGGATACCTAACGCATGCGCCATTCGGTCAGTGATATGATATTGATTGCAACAGCGGAAAACATAAATTAGGTCATGTCATTGTCTGTTGTGACCAGTTGCGTGATTCGCTAATAGCTCCAAGGTGTAGATAGTATCGGGATAATCCAAGATATGAATCCGTGTACTAAGCACTGTGGCTATAGACGTACTTTCAAGGTCAATATTTAACACTAGGGTCCTGTTATCTATGATGTGTAGTTTGAATATGTAGAATTATGCCGACCTCCGTCAAACGTCATATTGTCCAACTTTCAGAGAATCTAGTTTTTCTCTACACATATTAGCACGTTTTTGAACATGGCTTAACCAGAATACATTTATAAATAACGTGCGTTTCTTTTGGTGCCTATATTAAACACAATTGGAACTAATTTGAGATAATCGGATCTTCATATTTTTCAAATTTCTCAAAAGTATTGGGTGCATATAGCTGAACGTTGCAATATTACAAATTACTCACAAAAACAAGTGTATAACTTAAAAAGAAAAGCAGATTAGCTTACATTTGCAGATTAAACAGACATTACTTCACCATCCAATTATCCCAAATTAGTTCCATTCGTGTTAAATTTAGTCGGATAAGCATGGAAATGCCGAGATCACACAGTATTGTTGGGAAAATACACAGTATTCTCACAATGCCGTCTACACGGGGATGTTTGATCATTCTTTCGACAAAGATAATACTATGAATGTTTTCTAGGTAGGTGGGTATTACCAATACAATCTGACTAAACTTCGTTTTCAAATCTCTCGGGCCTATCGGCAGTAGGTCAGAATCTTTTTTACGGCAATGTAATAGCTTAGACAAAGCCACTTTTTACTGGTTGAACAACATGCAAGGCGGTCACTTGTCGAACAATTCCAACTTTCTTACCGACGTCTGGGATTACTTGCCTTTGTATTCTAAATCTCAAAATTACTTCAGGCATAAGGCCGTCATTTTCACGGCTCAGTACCCGCAAACAGCCGAGTCAGTACACTGCGGGCATATAAAAGATGTTTACTTTGGTCTCGCTTGAAGTACGCCAATGAACCATAGCCAATTGTGTCTTGTCTCGCATCAAATTGAAGACACGGAGGTGCATGGTTTGCTGGTTGATGTGGCTGACATCAATGTGCCATGACTAATTTCTCACATTCTTGCAATGCAGCGCTAATCTGTATGTGACTGTACTTTGTTCACTTTATTTATGTCCTTCTACAATATGGATCTCTTAAAGCGTGGGTTCGAGTCGAATAATATATCTGGCTGTTTATTGTGCAGTCAGGAATGTTAAAGGGTGTGTACAGTTTGACGATTAGCTTTATTCAACGCGTCTTGTGAAAATGTGAAAATCACGACACGCTACCACCAAAACAACCTCTATCATTTGGAAATGCTGTCTGTAGACCACAGTAATCAAAGTTCACTTGCAAGCCTACATATCTCCCACCGGTGATTTTTTTTTCAGTTTCTGTGGAGGTATTTAAATTATGATAATTTGAACGATTTCACTCTTTCACTCTTTAGGTTTTTAGTTGCCATTGAGATTGAAGTTATGCCTCGTGTTATAGCAGAAAAAATTATGCATAGTTTTTTGTTTCGTCATATGGTATATTTTACCAAAAAATAGACTCTGTCAATTACTTCATCGAAGGGGTTGTTTTAAAAATTTAGTCGTCAGGATATCTGATAGCAAATAAAATACATTTCTAACTCTTAACAGCCAATTGCGCTCACGCAGAGCGCCACAACAGCGCACTGACTGAACTATGAAAGGTCATCTGAGGTGACGATAGGATTGTTCGAGCTAGGTCAAATCAGGTCACCAGGCGATAGACATAAGACATAGTAATTTATAACCGTGTTATTTATATTCAAGACTGAAACTTCGTTTCATAGCTATACAGGTCCTGACAGACGATATGACGTCACAATTGTGAACTTTTCTGCGCTGGGCTACAGTTGATGCATTTGACAACATTCAGAAACGCTTCTCAATTGTCTCCTTAAATCAAGCTCATCTTACCATTGAGAACAAAAATAGATATGTTTCCTTTTTGTTAATTTATCATACAGACGGTAACATCCTCACACTGACAACTGTCATTTTAGGGTGCTAAGTTTGGCAAAATTTACAAAAAGAATGTCTTGTTATACTGTACTTTTACAACAAATTCAATGACGGCCAGAAATAGAGACATGGTCCCTTTTATATGTTTTATTTTCTTCGTATCAAGCTAGGGGGTTTTATTTTCTTCGTATCAACCTGAGGGGTTTAATTCTGCATGTGAATGGATGCAGGGATTCTTGTCGTGAGTCAGCCTACATTAACGCACAATTCTATTTTACGTCATCACCCAGGAATCGAGTTTAGCGTTGGCGTGTACTTCATCTTTAACAAACCGTTCCATTTCTTGTAAATCTGTTCGCAAGTTATGTTTTTTCCTACGAACACTTACATCTTAGTCTGTATTCCACGATATCGTCGTCTCATACCGCATCTGTTATTGTACAATCAATGCGAAATAAACCTACGTGTGTTTCGGTAACAGCCTACCCTATTTAAAACGTGTGATTTTGCCAAATTTCAGTGTTTGTTTTGTAATCCATTAACAGTAAATGATAAAAAAATTCCCGCCCGCCCTTTTTTTTCTGTAAGGCATGTCATTGGAAGTTGCATAAAATGCTTCGTTACAAGTTGATTTCATTATCACATCCAAAGTGCACATACTCTCAGTGACTTTTTGTTTTCGGCTCGCAATATAGAATTTGCGTAAAAGTATGATCTTTCGACACTTTAGATTTTTCTAACATATTTCGCTCGTTCAGAGTGTCAACAAGACCCGAGATATTTGGCCTTGCATTGTCGTCATGCCAACGTTTGTCGGCGTACTTGTGCAGAATGAACCGCGCTAGTGTAAATCACAACGGAAGCCTTGGTCTAAATGTTCAAGCCCTGCCCGGTCACCTCTCCATCATCCTATGGTCATATTTTCTCATTCTAGCATGGAGTAATCAAAAACACCTGTCCAAAATAAATAAATCATCAGGCGGAACGCTTTATAGTTTACATTCCACATGAGTGTCTGCTCTGTTTTATTTCCTCATTCATATTTCACCTAAATTTAGCACGGGGAGATTTTTTATAAAAAGACAACTGGTGAGAGAACTTTCCTTTAATCCCCGGAACTGTAAGTTTTGACAATTTTGAAATGTTTTTCCGTGTATATCAGGATATAACTTCAGTTTCCAGGATGTAAATTCAGTTTAGGAGTGCACAATGTACATGCATATTACACGCACGACAAATACTGGAAATTTACTCCGAAAAGTAAGTTAAAATGTGCAAAACTAGGGTAAGGCTGTAAGAAATAGTATCACTGTTCGCTTAATTCGGGGCAAACATTATTTGAGTCATAAATGCAATATCAAATTAATTGATTTAATCCAAAATGGGAATGCTTGTGAAATTGGTTCAGGAAGATTTCTGTCATTCATCGATGCAAGAAAGGACATGCTGCTTCCGTTTTAAGGTCAAGAATTCCTTGAATACGTCGACTTGAAATATAAAGTCAAAGTACAAACATAATTTGAGGTGGGGCTTGCTAGAGCAGGTGAACGACACGTCACGCAGCTACATTTTGCAACATTCTTCACAAAGGCGGGAACATTTTGGAACTTAATATTTAAGTAGGGCAATATATTTCTGGAGACAGATGAAAGTTATTAATACAACGATGATAGCGCGGCAAGAATGGCATTAGCGCGGCAAGAATGGCATTTTTTGTAATGTATCTGTGAACGTAATCGATATCATTTCAGAGGACTGCTTTCACGATGGCGTCGGTTATCGAGAGGGCGCTGTCATCAGGGTCAACTGCAACAAATGGTAAGACGTGACGATATTTCTTTCACTTGATAGGATACTAAAGAAATAGGGTAGGGTCAACAGTGAGATGAACCTCGTTTGCAAATTGTAAATACCTGAACGAACTCTTCCACTATTCATGGCTCACAAAAACTGACTGTATGCTGAAGTGACGATACTGGTCTCTAAGCACTGATCAGGTTAATAACACTGTTTTTGAAATCTGATAAAATAAAGAATACGCAAGGGTAAAATAACCACTGGCATAATTGTAAATTAAAACTAACAAATAAAATTTCAATGTAGGAATGCGTTATTGTATTTGATGTAATTGAATTTGAGAAGAAGGTCAAATGACTACGGCACATTTGAATATCTCTGCTTTGTACAATAATACGCAGTTAAACGAAGACGAATCTTATGCAAAAGTTGGACCTGCCAGCTGAAATATACATGTTCATTCGAATTTTGCGATTAAAATGTCTTACACTTATCGTTCCACTTCAACTTTGTTACTACGCTGATACTGTGTTTGACATTCATTTTGCTTCTATCAATCACTAGATAACGATACGTTTCGTACCTTTGCTCTGTGTCCAATGAAGGTATGATGGCCCCAATGCACGACTCTCTATGCTTTCTCGACAAAGATAACTTTATGGTGTTATTTCAGAGAAAAAAATCACTTTATTTACGGATTGCTATACAGGTTGAGCGTTATCACATTTATTCTGTAGAACATCATTTCTGCCTGTCCTTTCCTAACAGTACATGTAAGAATACCCAGGGAGACTTTGCCTTTAATTGTGAGAACAACGCATGCGCAATCAGGCCAGAACTGATGACCGCTGTCAACAGAGCCGACTATGGGTAAGTGATGTATGGAACGCTCTCAATGGTAGTTTCAGTCGAAAGAACACTTGTATGAATCTAATATGGCCAAAGTGAGTAAATTGTCTGTTTTGCGCCAATTCAAAATTTCGACGGTAAACAAACAAGAAAACGTTAAAGGGAAGCGGTCGAGGGAACTGCGCATGTGCGACTTTCTTGTTTACAAACAATATATTTCATGCACTGTATATAGATGTTTCGTGTCAACATAGCTGCAACATTTAAATTTTACGACGTACATTATGACAAACATGTTTTAACTTTCATCAATCGCAAACCTACCTCGGTTACAGAGTTTACATCAGTCGTAAGGTCCCCAGCGACCTTTGAGCGCAGTTCCGACGACTGCCTCCCTTTAATTTAAAATCACTTTCCCCTGACAGTTTTCTTGTACTCCATATGCATAGATTTTAATGTAACTGCACGCTCCCACGAGGTAGTGCGTAACTTTACAACATTGTTCCATGCTTGTTACATGGTTACTGTAAGGCAGTGATTTGTCGCAATACAATAGTCATGGCTTTATTTGGCCATGAAAGATAGTCAACAATGGAAAATTTTACGAGGAAATTTCTGAAAAACTCAGTCACTTTTCTGGGCGGACGCAAAACAACAGATTTGGGTCTTATATTATCTCAGGGGCGAGACTTCTGTCGCCTACAGTGTGGATTCCAATTTTTTTCTTTTCGATGAGATCTTGAGAATTGTTGTAGATGCTTTTATGGAATATCGAGAATATTCTATGCATAATTATTGTAATATTGTGCCCGATAGCACGCTCATGTTCTCAACACTAGTGATAATTATGGCTCACTTAACAAACCATTAATTTGCTGCCGCGTAAAACATAAAGGTAGAATGCACATCGGGGACTGATTCATTGACTCCTAAATGCTTCATACTCTCCTAGTCTACTTTTTTCAAGGGCTTGTTTTAAAACTCTTGGAGTAAGAAAAAAATTTCCTCCATTTAAGTTTTTCGAAAACGTAAAGTTTAATTCTCTTCAATGGAGTTAACATTATGGCGGCGATTTTTTATTTTCTGATATCAGTAAGATGTTTGGTAATTGTTTCTCTAGTACCAATCTTTGGACGATGACCCCTGATTTTATTCTAAATTTAAAGGGAATCGTTGAAAGATTTATCAAGGAAAGTTTGAGCAAATGTCTTTCTCTTTCAAGGCGCGTACTATCGAAACAAAGAGATCAACTTGGTCGGTAAAGTGCAGCGCAGTTGATTGCGTTGTTTCTTAACGTGATCGATGTCTTCTTCTACGTCTGTAACATTTATAGGAGTAAGTCATTTCAATCGCCCAGCTTGACATCTGTGATGACTGTTCCATGATCGATGTTTGCAATGAAGTACATGATATATGACATAGATTTGCATGTGATAAAAATAAAATTCACAGTATACGTCGATGTGAATTTGTCGCATTGACCCCGAGATAATTGGTCAGAATTGCTGTTTTGACCCCGAGATAATTGGTCAGAATTGCTGTTTTGACCCCGAGATAATTAGTCAGAATTGTTGTTTTGACCCCGAGATAATTGGTCAGAATTGCTGTTTTTAAGGCAGTGAGCGCCTCGGAACTGAGAGACTTACAGCTTTGCTCAAACTCCACTGAAAGGAGATTGAAACCATTCTCTTTCACGATTAAGGAAGGATAAAGCTCTGCGGTCAGCGCGCAAACTTTGGGACTGGAGAAACAAATTACATGTTACCAAACATTTACCGACATTTGAAATTCAAAATGGCCACTATCCTTATGTTGACTCTATGGGAAAAAAATTAAACTTCAATTTTCACAAAAAGAGGGTCAAACCTTTATTTACTCCACTAGCCTAAAATTAAGTCCATGCAGGCAGCAAATCGGTAAGGACCCATAAAAATTTGAGAATCCAAATACACTGCCCCAAGACGCATTATTAATTAGTATGGTTCGTCATCTGATGTCCCACGTAAGAACGCTGATGTTGTATTCTAGTGTGACTATACATGAGCATTTTCTAAAGAATGGGTGTGCCTCGCATCACTGTCAGGTTTTAGACAATCTTCACATATAATTGGATTTGACTGACCTTGAGTACACACAGTGCAATTTGTCGATATTAAAATTAGCCGCAGATATCCTGCAAGCGTTGATTCCCTGAGCCAGAATCTCTGACGCGTCCTATCATTTAGAAACGTTAGTATTGATAAAGAGTAAACATAAAGTCCGTAATCCTAAAACTTAAGTTTTAAAATTTAAAAGTTGTGAAAATTTTCCGTCTCTGAAAACTTTGACAGTTTTTTGAGTTTGGTCCCCTACCCCACCCCACCCCCATTAGCTAGGCAAACTGAAACACTCATTTTGGGAACACAAGGTACCATTGTTGGTTATATTTTCATTGTTTTTGTTTTATTTCCGCTGCCTTCTCAAAAAGGTTGAAATACCGGTTATTAGCCTTGGCAAGAAATGCATTATGAACAGTCATCGTTTGTCTGGGGTCTATGGTGCAATATGCAATGTAATTATTGTCAAATGAATTCTAGTCCGTCCTAAAATTGAGCCTCGGAGTTGTCAACATTTCATTTGGTTACTTCACAAATACAGGCTGTGTCGATATGTTAAAAACAGAACGTTTAAAAATGATTTTGGAAGAAGAACAAGAAGCCGTATCCTACAAACAATAAAATGCCTAAAATACGTCAAAAACTACATCATGATCAGCTAAAAGTACAATTTCCTTTTTTCGACGTAGGTGGCAGGCGAGGAACTACACCGGCCTGTGGGGGATGACACTGCGTGACGCCATCAAGTACAGACTTGGAACTCTACAAGCCGACAGAACTGTATCACAGATGACAGAAATCGACATGGATTACAACGAGGCAGAGATTCCGGACTATTTCGACGCCAGACAAAAGTGGCCTGGGTTAGTGCATGACGTCATGGATCAGGGGAATTGTGGGTCATCCTGGGCGTTTTCAACAGTAGGTGAGAAATAGAAACCAGCTTTGTTACGATTGTACTGAGAATCATATATTTTCTCTCCATATCGTCTCATTTTACTGTCTACATTTTGGTAACAGCTTACACATGAAGTAATAAAAACAGCTGGAAAGTCTTGTATTTGTAATCCGTTGGATTTTCGGTGTAAATGAATCAAACGTTGATCCGGGGAAGTCTGTAATAAAACGTCACTTTGTTTCACAGTGTCTAGATATACACCAGTAAATAATCACAATATCAGACTGTTTAAAGTGTTCTTACGCTACAGGATATGAAACTATACTAGTATACTGAACGAATTACAACATCCTTAAAATTAAGTTTTCAAACAATCTGACGGCTATTGGCCGATTGTTTTCATGTAGGCGTGGCTTCAGACAGACTTGCCATCCAATCGATGGGCGATATGACGATGATGTTGTCCCCACAACATCTTATCTCGTGCAACTCGAGACGACAACGAGGTTGTGAAGGGGGTCACCTTGACCGGGCCTGGTGGTTCATGAGAAAGAAAGGGTAAGCTTTCAACGGTCCAAAATACAGACTCTGAGAATTAACAATAGTTCCTTGTGGACAGATACAAGCATGTGTTTCTCAAATGCCTAGGGATACTAATACCCCTTTACACTTCGTATTCACTGTTGATCCTGATGCTTTACAGCACTCGCTGTTCCTTTTATCTATCGTTGGTGGCGCTTCACATCACTCCAGACCATGGTGAAAATGTACAGCACAGCTGAACGAGTCAGAGATTTTCATGAATATCAAGAATGATATCAATTTAAACATAGCTTATTACTTTCTGTTATGTGGATCAGTGGGCAGTTTTTGTCACTCTGGATGACCTACCAGTATTATTTTAGTGATTTTCAATAAAGTAACGATCACAGTTCTATTGTTACGCATATAATTGTATTTATTTCGTCTATAAAAATGTTCAAGTTATTGATTGTTACCAACGTTAGGCCTACATATGCTCAAACCTATACCAGATGACCTACAGCAGATGACCTTACTCACAAATGTTCAAAATCACCAGAACAATACTGGTACGTCATCCAGGGTGACAAAAACTGCTCACTTCTCCTACATAACATTTTCTTCATTTGGTTTTTGGTTTGATGTTGGTTTGTTTCTGTGTGGTTTCCTGTCCTACAGTGTCGTTTCTTACGATTGCTATCCGTACACGAGCGGCATAAGCGACAGGAAAGGATATTGCCTGATAGGAGGGAAATACGGAAATTATTGCCCAGCTGGCAGACATGAAAACAATGGCATGTACCATTCTTCCCCACCCTACCGAATATCAGCCAAGGTAGGTCAATAATTGCTCTTTTGTACATCATTAAATAAACTTGGTACAATTTTACTACTGTAAATGACCAGCCATACATGCAGACCCTGGATCTGTGTTCTGTGTCCTACAGAATTAATGGTGCTATCTCATTCACTTCCTTAATGTGTGTATTAATTTTTGACATTAATGTTTAACATTGAATACATTTATTTGATCACTCTAATCTTAATATCGTGAATCGACTCTGTAAATTTGTTGGCTTTGATGTTTACATCTACTACAAGTCAATAAATAAATAACATACACCGGTATATATATATGATACTTCAGTGGGCAACGTGTCGTGTATATTGACTCATTGGAGTGCTTGCTGTGTAGTCCATAGCACAGATTGACATTTAAGGGGCAAAGTGTTGTCGTGCTCACAGAAATCAAATTTAAAGATGACTGAAATAATTTAAAAAGATATTTAATGGCTCGAACACGGCAAGAATGCAATTTTACCATTTGATTTGGTAATTTTACAATTAATTTCTCTGCAGAGAAATTATATCGATTTTATTTTGTTTTCTGTTTTGTTTTGTTTATAGGAAAAGGACATACAGCATGAGCTAATGATTAATGGTCCCTTACAAGGTAACGATGTGATATTTCTAAAAGTAGTGACGTATACAAACAACGAGAGTTTGAATAATCAGCGTTGCCATGGCGGTCTATTTGATTGGGGTCATCCCGGGGTCACTTCTGCTGTTGTTTAAGAATACTAGTTGTGAATTCTCAAGAATCTATCAAAAATTGATAAAAATGATGTCCAATGTGCCACCATATCACTTCACTGTTTTCGTTACATCGACGGAACACGTATGCCGTGATGAAGGCCATTTAAATCACTCAGTATCACTGACTGTGACGGGGGGGGGGGTGAGGGGCAATCACACCTGAATTTACTATAATGGAGAGATCAAACTAAAAATCACAAACTACAATTTTTTGCTCACGTGTTTACACACGTGAACATATGTCGCAGCGATGTCTGTCTGTCTGTCTATCTGTCCGTCTGTGTGTCTGTCTGTCTGTCTGTCTGTCTGTCTGTTGGTCCGATATCTCAAAAACGGCTCATCAGATCAGAATCAAATCTGGTACATATATTCAGTTAGTAAATGGCAAGAACTGATTAGTTTTTGGTGGGTGTGGCTTGCATACTTTTTGCTCATTTGCATAATTAATGATTTTAGAAAAAACAGATATACATTAAAAACGACTACACACAATTTGATGAGATTTGCTACAAATGTTGATCACACCAAGATATATCAGCAGTGGGAATCATTAAGGGGTGACATGAAAGATAAATGCTAATTTGCATATTTAATGAACTTTCCTAACTAGGGATATATGTCTGATTTGACTCAATCAAAATTAACCAAACTTGGTATGTATATTAAAGATACTATGATTTAACATTATTGAAAGTCATTAAGCATTTTAACTTCAGCCAATTCGTAATTTGCATATTTCATGAACTTTGTTAATTAGGGATATATATTTGAAATGACTGGACCAAAGTTGATGAAACTTGCTACGTGTATTGAAGCCACTATGATACAACATTTTTGAAAGTCATTAAGCATTTTTACTTCAGCCAATTCTGAATTTGCATGTTTAATGAACTTTCCCAATTAGGGATATATATCTGAATTAACTTGAATGTAGTTGTTGAAACTTGCTATAATAATAATAATAATAATAATATTTATTTCTTATAGAGCGCATTACATTTTAAAAATCTCAATGCGCTTTACACAACACTAAAAAGAGGTAAATTATAAATAAAAATTACGAGAAAACACCAATAAAATGCAAAGAGGTAAAATTTTCAAAAGTGTCTAGGAATAAAATGATCTAAAAAGATAAGTTTTTAACTGACTTCTAAAATTGTTAAAAGAATTAGCAAGCCTTATCTCAAATGGTAAAGCATTCCACAAATGGGGAGCACATACAGAAAAGGCTCTATTGCCATAAAAAGCCGTGTTGCAAACAGGCTGATGCAAAATGATCGCACCACTAGACTATACATCAAAGATACTGTAATATAACATTATTGAAAGTCAAAAGACATTTTTACTTCAGCCAAAACCTAATTTGAATATTAAATTAATTTTCATAATTAGGGATATTTATCTGAATTGACTTGATCAAAATTGATGAAACTTGCTATGTACATTAAAGACACTATAATACAACATTATTGAAAGTCATTAAGCATTTTCTCTTCAGCCAATTCCTAATTTGCATATTTAATGATCTTTCCTAATTAGAGATATATATCTGAATTGACTTGACCAAAGTTGACAAAATTTGCTACACATATTACAGATACCATGATACAACATTATTGACAATCATTAAGCATTTTTACTTAAGCCAATTCCTAATTTACATATTTAATGAACTTTGCTTATTAGGGATATATACCGGGATTTACTTGATCAAAGTTGGCAAAACATGCTATGTACATTGATGATTATACCAGGTACTAGGTTAAAACAATATCGAAAGTCATTTCACATTTTCATGTCAGCTAATTTATAATTTGCACATCTAATGAGCTTTCAAAGCTCGGCATATATGGCTTGAAGGACTTGGCCAACGGTAATTACTGTACACTTGCTATATAAAGTGGTGACACAATAAGAGCAGTCAAATAACTTTAATATTCTTATTTCAGCTAATTACATATTTGTATACTTCATGACCTTTTAGAATTAATCGGCGGTGATTATTGTTCATTAAGTTGGTCATAATAATTTCAATGAAGTTGCAAACATGTGGCAACGGTTCAAATTTACACATAACTTCAAAATATAATGAAACACGTGAGCATTTACAGTTCATATCTGGTTTGTTAAACTGGTCAAAACTCTGTATTTCCTACAACTTGAAAAATTTTAAGTCAAAGTGCTTATTTTGGGAGTGAAAAGTTGTGCTGGAGTCAAAAATTGGTCAAAATTCTATACTTTATCCACTTTTAAACACATCAAAAGTCTTTGTAAGGCAAAAGATTAGGGGATCAAAGCGCGATGCATATGTGTTTATCCTCTCTATGGCAGTATCCCTGGCTAGTGATAGATGTTACAATGAAGAATGGTTGTCTCGTTAACATTGGCAACAAATGGACCGTACACGTGGACAATATTTGTACAAACGTATACTAAATAATGAAGAGAGACTTTCCATTGTACACACGGGTCTCACATGATAGGAGGCATCAGGGCCACCTAGGCCGAATGAAATGTTAACTGTTTTTGATTGCTCGACCTATCCTATTTAACATCCCCGAGCCTAAACATTTTATCTTCATTTTTAAAAATCTCTTAGAATTTTACCAAAATATTTTTTGATGGGTCGCGCCCAATTAAAATAAAAAAATAAGAATTTCCTGACCAACTCAAACTGTTTCCTGCTGGCCTGAAACACATTATTTCTTTGTTGGCCTTGTCTTGTGCAGAGTATGAACACGTCCATCGATTTTATTCTGATTTAAATCATATAAAAAATGCTTACACTCTCAGCTTGTTACCTTTTTCAGCATCCTTTGAGGTGAAAGAAGACTTCTTCATGTACAACAAGGGCGTGTATAGGCACACACGAGAAGCAGCTGCCGACGGCCCTCAATATCATCAGAGCGGATGGCATTCCGTCAAAATAATTGGTTGGGGTACTGAATACAGTCCCAATGGTCGCCCTCTCAAATACTGGGTATGTGAATTGTTTACGCAGTTTCAGCACTGATGTGGATATCTTTCTGGACAAGGAAAAATATTTCATGGAAATTAGACATTGTGGATATTTTAATTCATTTTATTGCGTCATTCGGTGAAACCAAAACGTACAATCTTTATCTGGCCAGATTGTAGATAATACTCTGTTTGATATTCCGGCAACAACCTTACCAATGCTGTTGCTGCTCCCCCTCCCCCCCCCTCTCTCTCTCTCTCTCTCTCTGAACTCACATCGTTTGAACTTATTTTTTTTAGCTCTGTGCCAATTCATGGGGATCAAAGTGGGGCGAAGATGGCTATTTCAAGATTATACGCGGTGAGAATGAATGCAACATCGAATCATTTGTGCTCGGTGTGTGGGGAAGAATGCAAGGCGTCAGGGCAAGACCTGCTGCAAACGTAATACGACAACGTCACAATCGCTTTCGACGAGCGACAGATACGGCGGATGGAGGGTTATCTAACGGTTGGTATGATTGGCTCTTCGGTGCCTAAGACTGACGCACTCAAGGCAACTTGCCATGACAATCGAGCGCCTTCTTATACTCAGCAATATCCCACACGTTAACGTCATTCATCCGGGTATCACAGAAACATTACCAACAATCCTTTCAAATTTCTTAAGCATTATACTGATAACCACTATCGGAAATTTTTTAAGATGATTCAATATTAACTAAAGTTACTTATAACACTATTATACGCGACAGCAAATGCGAGACATACAAAGACATGCCGTTATCTTCTGTTCTGTTTAGTTTCTATTACAAACAGAAAAACAACTCATTTAGTCTCGATCCGTATGCTTTCCTTGAATGTACTTTTGTAATTTGGAATATCTGTTTTGTTTTGTCCCTATTTTTTTCTAACTATATTTGTCACGAATTTTGTCACCTGTCGTCAAATGGCTTTGTTGTCCAACAAATAGTTTAGGTACGGACCCAAAACGAAGATTTACCATAAAAGCTATGATTTCTTTATATTAACTCGTCATTCTTTGATGAAATATCAGCTGAAACAACGGAACAGACGTTAACGAAACAGTATAGTTCCTACACCCTGTGTTTTCGTATTTTGTGTATTTCTTCTCTATTTTTTTTGGTCAGAAAATACATCACAGATCTCGACGCTTCTTGATGTTTTGTATTGTATATTTTATGCTTTAACAATTAAGTATATACAAATATATATCAGTTTTTACACAAATAACTTTAATGAGGATGACGCAGCCGTATGACGGTGCTCACAATAGTATGCACTCGTAGCGTGTAATATTTTACATCAACATTAGCTTTATTAATATTACTCAGGTAATAAAGAAATATTATTAATATTGTACACAGTTGTTAGCCCAATAGGACCAAAGATATCACACAACACTTTAATTTTATTCGATGACGAACAATCATCATTTGGAGCGCCCTCTACGCCCTACGTGAATGCGAGTGAGACCGTGTTTCTCTACGGCTAACGACCGTGAGTTGAGGCAAAGAGAAACCTGGTCTTCCTGTCCCTTCAGACTGGGAGATTATAATTTCTAAAGATGTACTTTTTTCTTGTCTTCTCGAGCGACTATTTCATCAGACACTGAAGGGTGGAAACACTATAAAACCAAAACGAATAGGTTAGGAAGTCCAAGATACCAAAAGCAGTTGAAGACAAAAACAATTTTATTTGAATTCAAGTCATCAATTATTTCAAAGAATTTATTAAACAGGAAAGATAAAATTGCATGAATAGAGTTAAGGAGAAGGAGAACGACTCAATTTCCCATCAAAGAACATAAAAATATTGCGGAGAGAAAAAGTCCCTTATTATATCTCTTTTGCACTCTCTACTTTACCACACACTATAAAAAGTCAAACCTTCAACTATTCTGTCACACTTTAATATTTGGACGGTAATGTGGTTAAGAATTCGGTCAGACTTTTCCGCAACCGGACAGTCTGAACATAAATATCGTGTAGCGTCACCCTTGAGCTTGTGCGTATTATTGTCGTACTCATGAATTCCATCCTCGTACCATCATCAATAACAAAACATCAAAACTAAATTCCACTCAGGCCGTAGTATCTACACAGCTCACTCCAGGATTTTCACAGTGTAGAATTTCTGAAGAACTCTGTCCTCTTGTTCCTCTTTCTCCGTCACGATGATGAACATAAAGTTGTCGAGCATCATGGGATTGAAATTGTATTCACCATACTCGCTGCCATCTTCATCTTTCACAAGTGACAAATATCTGATAGATCAACATGAAAGATTTTTGTCAAAATAGAACAGGCGTAGATTTCTGTATTTTTTGTCGTTCAGTCATTTATATATCATTAACGTTGTCTCTGTTTCCTATAGAACCACCTAGATCTAAAACCCTTCAGTCTTCTAAAGTGGGTATTAGTTGCTAAGAATTTACGTGTACATATGCTTTGTTTATATACAAATTAGATTTGAGGCCACATAGTCAGCTAAACTAATATCATATTTTACAATGTTGATCGAGTTCTAGTAATACTTGGCCGTGAATATGGTTCCCCGTAACAATGCCAAATTGTCGCAGCACAAGACAATTAACACTCTCAGCAGTGTTACTAAACTATATACTTACTTATCGTCTTTCAGAATTTCCTTGGAAACAATGGATTCTAGCAAACCCTTCTGAACCGTTTCTAGTTGTGTTTCCAGATTCTCATACAAATCCGACTCCACCATGTCTATCGTCAGTTCTTTCCCATATCTGTGGAGGAAGACAAAATGTAAACTCATAATTATATTTATTTAATTTCCCTGCCCCCGCATCATACAGTAAATAATATGATTATACTACATGGCAAGGCTTGAAGTTAAAGGGAAACGGTCGTCGGAACTACGCCTGTGCGAGTTTCTTGTTTACCAAAAATGTATTTCCTGCACGATATCTAGATACACCTGATCATCATAGCTGCAACATTTAAATTATACGATGCATATTTTACATGTTTAAACTTTCATCAATCACCATCGTAACTTTGATAAAATGTTTACATCGGTCGTATTGAGCGCAGTTCCGACGACTGTATCCCTTTAAGTGTCATGAAAGAATGATAATGACACGTACAGTACGTGAATTCAATATGTGAAAATAATAACCTGTAAAAAAAGAAACCAAAAAAAAACAAAAACGAAAAGCGCTACCTGCTTTATCGTGAATTCTCTGGCACATGAATCAAACATGTGACTGGGTGCAGATCAGTCTTTGAAGTATGCTTGGTATAGATTAGCCTGCGGCTTTGTCAAGTACCGTGACATCAGGACTTAGTAACAAGGCCAAGGGCAACATTCCAATGGCCAAGTCATTTTTTAAAAAAATTGCTGGAACCGCGTAACGTCAATCCTCCATCGCGATATCTTACCTTATTGCACCGATTAATGCCTTCCTGAGTGTTTCTGGCTGAAGGTCACCTGGGTTCACAGCGGTAAGATAATTTGCATATTGGTAACGGAGAAAGGTGGCAGCCCTTCCTGATTTATCGATGACCAATGGCCACCTGATGAAGTAAATAAACGGTAGTTATAATACAAGTACGAATTTATACTGCGACTTTGGCAAGTGTTAGGCGACATTTTCCCAAAAGTTGACTTTCTCGATGGGGCGAGACGTATTACAGAAGTTACGTAAGTCTTTTCATGACGAGTAATGCAGGGTCAGAAGCAAAACCGAAAACCAATACAGCGTGGACACATGTCATTCATTTATTCATGAATAAGCTGACAAACAATTGCTGATTGGACCATAAACGTGCTTCATAGTGTGTGATTGGGCACTTGAAATTATTCAAACATTTGTAGGCGCAACTAAATCTCCTACAGTCCTGGTCCAAATATTTCAGTTCAGGCAAAACTTAGACATTACTTATTCAATATGCGTCGCAACTATGCCACCATTATCATGACAGACTACTCTTCTGGAACTAACGGGATGGACATTGACTGGGATTAGGAATATTATTGTCACTGGTAATTATGGACGATGCTGTTTACATTGCAATGGTTCGCAGCGTCATTGCTAACAATCTTGCGTAACTGTCTCTGTCGAGTGTTTTACAGTGTGAAATTGATGTATTGCTTCTGAACTGTGCTCGTGTTGAGCCACTCTCGCCAGTCTGCCCGAAGGTACATGTCCAGTGAAATCAGTCGATCAGTCTTTAGTTCTCGGTCAAGTCAACGTTACACGTTCCTACAAGATTCGGGATGACCATACTGTTGAAGATATTGTCATGTGCAAATTGTGAGTAACCCGACATTACCAAGTATATCATTGTCAGATCTGATTTTTTCTACAATTTTATTTTATTTTAGTGTATTGTTTCAGTTCATTTTGTGCAATGTAATGTAGTCTTTGGCCAGTTTAAATGTGTTTATCTCTGCGTGCTTCTCTTTATGCTCGTCTTTCTTCACATTTTGTTTGGCTTTGATGTTCTTGGTAGGTTGGCAAGGCCTACTCTTACTACGCTGACTTGAGAAAATTGTGTGTTTATTTATCAATTAGCACTTTTCACATGTCATTCCATGAATGACACTCATGAATATTTAAATTGTCTCCATTGTATTGGTAACAGGCAGCGGACACTTCTTTTGAATGGGATTCTTTGTCTAAAACTACTGATAACCAGTTATCCCGGACACTTCTTTTGTGTAAAACAGTAATGATAACTTGAATGCATAATTAATTAAGAGATTTGCCTGGTAAACAGTTCTATATCGAGAGCAAGCAACGTGGTTCAAACAATTGACACGAGATAAAAAATATCATAAAACAAGTTTACGTTACTGCTCTGCTACTCCTGTGGATTCAATGAAGTTTTTATCGCCTTGTGTTTTGTAAAAATATTGAGAATACATTTTCCTCCTGTGTTAATACATGGACATGGAAAACTGGCCATTTTGAATGTCTAATTCGGTAAAGTTCAAGTAATGTGCTTCTCTAGTGCCAAAATTTGCCTTGTGAGTCCTAACTTGTATTATTGATTATGAAAATATCAGCAAAAATTCAAAATTTTCATTTTGTAGGCGCAAAGTACCTTCAATGTTATACGCATCGACGAAAATATAGATGATATGTATCGTAATTATTATTATTTTATCATGTACTGTTATCCGAATATTAATATCGACCACCTATAAAATAGAGCCCTGATAACAGTCTTGCCGACCATCAAGACGAAAGTCGTGGCTCAGTGTATGATGGGATGCGGTGCGCCCTCAAGTGGTATGCGTCCCGAAGAAAATAGTAAATCGGACTGCCTTACCTTCCTGTTGCTTTCATCTTTCCATCTTCATCTTTCAAAACGTTATTAAGCTGTTTAATGCCAATGGAAACTCCAACAGGCTCAACTTTTACAGCTTGATTACGAAAGAAAATGAAAAACATGATTTTAGTGAATAAAAAATTCATAGCCCCTCTATTGTTCTGGGTGACTACGGTTTGAAAACCTCATAAGAAAGACATACTGTAAATTCTGATCATTTTTTTCATCAGCATTTTCATTTTCTACTTCCCAAGGCAGGCAGGATAGCCTAGCATTTAGATTACCATGCATCACACAATAAATAATTCATCTAATGTTATTAATTTCCGCCTTAAATTCATAAGCTTAATGACAATATTGTATGTCGGTTACAAACCGTATGCAGAGCGTGTACGACTGGACATACAATATTTTTTTTTTCTTTTTGTTCAGGAACAATTTACACAGATTTACCTAGTAATTGTCTACGATACAAGTGCCGTCCGTTCATTGTGCAAAAATTATGATACGGTTGCACATAAATTTAAAAAAAATGAAAAGCAATCAAATAAAGAGTTGCTTTGATGCTGAATTTCAAATATCGGTAAATGTAAGGTAATTTTCTCTAGTGCCAGACCCCTGAATTTTCCCTTGATTAGGTAAGAGAATGGTTGAAAGTTTCACTGAGGAAAGTTTGAAAACAATTTTAAGTCTTGCACGGTTTTGAGGCGCGTACAACCTTAATTTACAAAATTTAGGAGAGGGAGATATTATAGTACCGTTACAGCTATTGTGATGTTAATGTTGTATAGAGCAATGGCATTTTTGTAACACATCCGTGTACTATCGTTGATGTCCCTGGCCGGTCTTCCGGCGGTGGCACTCACAAGAAAGGTGTGGGTACAAATGCTTGTTCACAAAATTGAAATAAAAAAAACATCCCTTTTCATGAATTTTTCACAAAAAGTGTCTATCGTTTTGATATTGATTTGTTTACCAGTCTTAGTGCTTTTAAAACCCAAGTGTCATCTGTTTTATTATCTCTTGCTGATAGTCATTTTACTACCGAGAGTTTTTGA
Organism: Ptychodera flava; assembly: GCF_041260155.1. Lineage (NCBI taxonomy): Eukaryota > Metazoa > Hemichordata > Enteropneusta > Ptychoderidae > Ptychodera > Ptychodera flava. The sequence continues at coordinate 45,196,942 of NC_091932.1, read as the reverse complement.
TATTTGTCAGTCTCTGTTGTCACTTGTTTAGTGCCTTTCTTAATAGTAGTTTCTGCATGTTGTGATTTGTCTTTTTCATGTTTTATTTTTTCTCTGTTTGCATCCAGTTATTGGGCTATGCCTGTTGGATGTCAGAATGAATAAAATAAAATAAAATAAATAATAAAATATAAAAAGAACCAAATTCCTGATCGGATTCGAACTCACAACGTTAGGCACCTAGTCATCCAGCGAAGACATCACAGTAAAAACCGCTCTGCTAAATTCCCATCCTTAAAAAGAGTGGTTCTCTCGCAATCACCAATAGCACATATACTATCAAAGCACGCACACTTTATCTGCCACCAGCAGGGCTATCAACCAAGGTAAAAAATTCAGTACAAGTTACGGCACCCAGTCGCCTAGCAACAACATCACAGTAAAATTAGACCAAAAGCAACCCTAATTTACAAAATCTAGGAAGGGCAGATATGATTTCAAAATACAGTAACATCATGTGAATGCTTTATAGAGCAATGAGCAAAATACTCTCCTTTTCCCGAGACTTTGGGAACACGCGTGAATACACATTTTCCTTCAGAGTGCCACGTACCATCGGGAGATGAAACAGTTTTACCATCTCAATTTCGGTCGGAAATTTATCAGTACTTAGTTTGTATATATTATTTCGCGGGATGAAAATAGGCGAGCAGAAATGAACTTCATTAACGTTCTTCGTTTCAATTTTGTTCGAGATGAACGCACAGAACGCGATCTTGGGAGCAAATGTTCGACGCTAGTCAATGCGACGCGCGCAGAGAACGTTCTGTGGTCATAAAAGTGTCGTCTGTAGTGTAAATACTCAGTCAATTTCCTAGAATCGATTAATCATTTTTTTCAGTTGACCTTTACCCTTTCTGTCGTCTGTGTGTGGGTGCTTTTGTCCGTCTGAGCCAAATACAGTACTATGGTCATGGTCAAGCCAAAACCGGCCGAGTCAGTTTCAACCTTCTGAAGAGCGCCCCAAGCGCTATCATGAGAGAGTTTGAAATGTGTGAATTTCAGGCTTTTTTGCCAAAATGTATAAAAATTACCAAAATTAATTTTAAATAGTAGAAGATAAGAGCCAAAATTCAGATAAGTTCGACAAAATTGTCATTAGAGGGTTGTAATATTTTATCAAATAAAACTTTAAAACCCCGAAATGTTGGGTGTCAGTGTAGAAAATTTGGCAAAAAAAGAATTATTTCCATTTGTTTCTGTACTGTTCGAAGTTTTAATTCATGTTTTGTCCGATGAGAATGTCAGCTGAGTTTTAAGCTGCCTTTTAATTCATGTTTTGTCCGATGAGAATGTCAGCTGAGTTTTAAGCTGCCTATCTCCCTCTTCACGTGCAGAAATGAACAGTATCATTATTTCGGACACCGCTAGAAGGCTTACATGAGTTCACAGAAGTCTGTCTTTGACTTTCACAGAGGACAATACCAAATAAATGTTTAGAGTGCGCCTCGGAGACACATTCGGACACTAAAATTTTTACAATTCTTTTCTTATCTTTCACTTGCTGGCGTTAATTTTTAAATTCTTTAAGTTAGAAACATTTTCGTTGATATCGTTTTTCGAAAAAATCGTAAATTTCATGTTCACCTGTAGAATAAACACAGGAATGGCGACCATTTTTAATTCAAGTACTGATAAAGGTAAGGTAATTCGTTTCTCTACTACCAAACTTCGTACGCTGACCTCTGATTTTAATTTTTGATTCGGTAAGAGAGAGGTTGAAAGTTTCATCAAGGAAAGCTTGAGCAAAACTTTCACTTTCGAGGTGCATACCATTCAACGAAGTAAACGTAGCTGGCATTGTGAAGATTTTACCACCCTGTCACAGGAATATGTATGGCACGAGACTCCAGTAACATGAAAAATGATTGACCATTTTGAACCCTGGAGATCGAGAGCTGAAGACACTGTTTACGTTTCACACTGAGCTCTCCAAATTCTGAAAGAGCGATATGCCCGTTGGTTGTGTTCACAATGTCAATTTTCTCTAAATACGGAGGAGGGATATCAGAATAAAACAAGTGAGCCTAAATCATCAAACACGTATCCATGTGCATGAAAATATTTATGTTGCAAGCTCCCACGAACATTGCTATCAGGCAGCCATTGCAAAGATTACAATGTTACTGCTCTGAAGTCAACGACACAATACAGGACTCTTTTGACTGTGACACCCCCCGCGTTCACCTATTGCGACATCAAAATCGTACACAATAGACAGTTTGAACAATGAACTCATTTCTCAACCTCGGTCAGTCAATATGGACCAGTACAACAAAGGCCTGTGAGTCACCCAAGGGTCACTGAGCAAATAGTGTATGTTAAACGAGCAAATTTATTTACAGTGAGAGTTTTTTGAAGAGTAGGTAGCGATCCCTTCACTTAATACACTGACAGTGTCCTTACTTAATAATATTGTAATCACGGACAGTTTCCAAGAAAATGATCAAAGTGCATTAGATTAGCAAAATATGAACTGAAGACAAGACTTCGTTCCTCGACTGCAAAAATAAAATATTTCGTTTCAGCATAGAAATGTGATCGAACATTGCCCTTGTGTGTGCAGCGCGCAGCGTAGCGTTCCGAGCAAACATGATTGTGTGCTTTCTGAAACACTCGTGTCGGTACAAATAACCTGACTCATCCCACCGTTTACGGCGGTCACGGACAGCGTTCGCCGGATTCGTCATAACCTATGCATGAAGGTCATGTCGTACTGTTATGAGCTTCAAAATCTTCATTGGCATATTTTTTAAGAGGGAGGTATACAATGCACCACCAGTCTAGACGGCATTGCAGTGGCTTTACTGTCTTATGAAAAGCACAGACTAAAAACCTAGGAAGTCAATGACGATGTGCGTGGGCGGCCTAAGCATGGACATAGTCATTGGAAGCGTCGCTCCGCCATCTATGGTCAGACAGTACTGTCTATGCTATGGCATAGATACATAGATTCTGGTCATTGAGTTGCTGTTCTCGCGCCGTGCCGGACAGTTTGCAATCTTACCTGCAGCTGCTCCAGATGACTCTGCCTTTGCAGATTGCTTTGCAGGGGCTTTTGTCGTAGATTTTCCCCCAGGTTTCACCGTAGATTTCGCTGCCGGTTTACCAGCTGGCTTAGCGGCTGGCTTAGCGGCGGGTGACTTCTTCGGGGGCATATTGAGTGACGCTCCTACAAGTACGAGGAACTATGGCAGAACCGTGAGGTAAGAATCCCGTTCAGCTATGCAGCCGTGTCAGTCAGCGCAAGGACTCCTCAAGTAGTTGTTGCATAATACAGGTATCGGCGTCGATGACATCAATGCCGATCAGCTGTTCGGTGAAAAGAAAGGTTGTTTATAATGACACTGTAGCCATAGTAATACTCGAATCTTTTTGAAACAGCGCCCTCGTACGTTCAACTCTAGTGCCTTTACAGGCTGATTGTCCTTCACTGCAGTGGACGTATGAAGCGGCGCTCAACGGGGGTGTCACCATGACAAATCATGAGCAGAAGTAGACGTCAACGAAACGGCCGCGAACCAAATGTTGATGAAACATCTTTAAATATTGGTCGACATTTCTGCATTTAAATAATATTGCATGATAGTTTCGTACTTCTGGTGTAAACATTTCTAAAATCCTTTGCAGAGCTTTTCGAGTGAGACACCGCCTATTGGGGAGCATTCGTTGTTTACGGGGAGGGAGAGGTCGATGGAGTTTAAGCTACATGAAATGCAAAAAGTGACCCCCTCCAAATTATTTTTCTTCAATAGGACACCCTCATTCATCAATTGTAAAATGTGACCTCCCCCTCAATTATTCATCTGATTAGATTGATTAACCCTTTGCACCCTAATGCCCTGGGATGAAGCTGGCATTTGATAGTACCCACGTGACATGACGTCTGACTTCTGAAATAAGCAAAGACTGTCCGCTTTAACCAAATAATTTTAGAATCAGCACAAAACACTTGTCCCTAAAATATGCAAATTATGATCATTAAATATTCATAATGGCAAGCAAAATATAAAAAATGTATTTTTCCACATGTTTGTTAATGTTCACAGACGATCCTCATTAATTCATAATTTTCCATTACCAAACCATTGGTTTCTGTCAAATTGGTATTAGACTGACGTAAAATTGTCAAAAAATGTGAAGCTTCACTGCGTACTGATATTTTTTGTTCTGACTTATGAAATGAAATGTAAACAAAGGCCCTTTTTGTAGCATGTACATAAATATTGTGTCTCAGAACACAACACTATCGATATTGATGATGTCGCTGTCCTTTTGTCATTGTCTGAGGTATTCGTGTCCTCCCCACGCCTTTGTTTTCTATTTAATAACAGTTACTCTGAATAAAACAAAACAGAAATGCCTGTAGTATGTCGTGTTTTCAAGTACTGTATAGTCAACTTTCCTATTTTGTTTCCTCGATTAAAATCACATAATATAAAGCTCATTCTGTCTTCATTTGCATTCTTACTGTCAAACAAGCTACTCTGAAGAAAATAAAGTAAAAATTGTCTGCAGTAGGGCCTATATTGTTTCAAGGTATTGTGTGTAAAGCCCGTTTTTACATTTTGTAACACATCCACCAAAAGTTTATTCTTGGAGACAAAAAATAGGAGCATCTACATGGTTCCAATATCTCATCTGACACCGAAACACAATCACTGATACACCATTGCCCTCCGACTGGTTAATGAATAGTTGACAGAAAATAGAATTGCTTATTATCAATCAGTCAAAGTGACTCGTCAGAACCCACAAGTACGAAATTGAGATGCAGTTTACCTCAGTGAACTTGACAGTAAGTCAAAGTGTCTCGTCAGAATAATTGATTAAAAAAGCACTTGCTCCATTGGTGTTCGAGATGGTCCTTTCTGAAATTGTCATGTTTGTGTTTATGCGACCTGGTAATTTTGTTACCTCGAATGATGTGAATTATTGGGTTTGACGTCATATATGTGTTAATCCTGTTTGTTCAAATGTATGTGATTACAAGGTCCAAAAATCTTTGCAAACTCTCCATATTACACAATATTTTCAAAAATTGGCGCTATTTTCTGCATTTTCCCAAGTGTTATAATGTTGTATCATGAACATTGCCATGACATTTATTTCTCTTGGTCAACTTGTAAATTTTATTTTTGTGAACGAAAGTACTCTATTCGGCTTGCTGTCACGTGTTCAGACAGATAAAGCTATGTTCGTATTCTGTTTTATATACTCTTCGGTCAATTCTGTTGTTTTTACCATAATTCCATGCAAACATTTGTAAAATTTGACCCCCTAAACCAATGATTGTAAAATTTGACCCCGTCAAAAAAGTGTTCTGTAAAAGGCTACCACCCCCTGATTTCCACCGACCACCTCCCCGAACGAATGCTCCCTTAGTATAAAAGCTGGTGAGGCAAGAGTTCTCGGAAAGTAGATTAGTGAAGTCGTTTAAGAAGTTCTACGGTAGAGATGGAGATGTATCAAAATTCGACATGTCTGTTTATCATATGATGAGTGACAGCATTCCTGGCTTTCACTCACAATAGTAATTTTTATGGCTTTTAATTCTAGGATTACATTGAATTTGTCACTTTGGGTCAATCTTGAGCGGATGCAGCACTATAGCAGGGTAAGCTAACCCGACCCATTCAAGACACCTTGTACCACCACTTTCCAAGGTTCAAGATGATCATATTGTTTTTGCCGCTTTCTGTTTACTCCTTTGACCCGAAAATTATTCATTTACTTTGAATGATACTGATTATTGAAACTGTTTTGATTTCTAATCATCAAAACACGGGCAAACCTAATCATTCTCGCTGACTCAAGTACCCAGCCTCCCCTATCAAAAATCTGAAATTTTATACCAATGCCGAAGCTAATTGGAATGAACTATTTTTATACGGATGGACGGATGTATATTATTTTGGAAATTCGTAGAAGGCGCCACATTTGAATAGAACTTATTTCCGAAAAACTGTAATGAAGTTTCCATCGTCTTTTTTGAGATATTTGCATTGCTTTTGATATCAATTGCCTATCTGTCAAGAGCTTGATTTTTTTAAAAGCTAACATTGAGTTATTGATAGGAAAATAACGGAAGTACTCAATGATTAATAATTGTAATCCATTCACAACAGTATGTCCCGAGTTAATCTACTCGCCATAACAATTTCATATTCGGGGTGGAATTTCAAGTTGTTTGACTTGTATCGAGTACATAGATTGGGGGCGCTGTTTTCCTCCATTGGTCAATTGCCCTACAAAAATTATCCCGTGCTCAAGCTGATACTGTATTATCTAAAAGCTGTAAACAGGACTTGTGCCTCTGAATTGTCTACTTTACTTTCAGAACGTTTAGGTCTTGATTCAAAACGACATCAGCTAGACTTGTTCAACCGGTCCGTTATATCCTGAAACATTTTCTAACATAACATGTCTGAATGTGGAATACCCAAGTTCGATTTGATTGGAATAACTCCATAATAAAAACAGTTCTCATCAGCTTAGTAAATAACAATTATTGGTATTACAACTGTTTATTTGAACTAGATGGCAACTGTCTTCTGTTTTAAAAGCGGAAGATTGACTGTACAAAATATTTGATACAGTAATTTTGAAATAAAGCAAACGCTGAACAATGAGGGGCTGGTATAACCGTCCTTGTTGACAACTAACACGCATGCGTAACTCTAAAACAATGTATTCTGAGTTTACTGCATCGGTGTAACGAAACTGAAAGTTGAAGTACCCTGGGTGTTTGTCTGTTGTATGGATTCTTGTCTACAGAAAGCAAATGAGAAGATACACAAATAATTTCTAAATTGGCGAAAGAAAGTTGTTACATGTCGAGCTTCTCGAGGCAATCGTCAATACAAAATAATTTTTAATACTTTCTTGCCAAAATTACATCGTGTATGCCGTCCGTGTACTTGACTTTAACGTCGGAGAAACCACTCTTCTCCGCCAGAAATCTGAACTCTCTTCCTGATCTTGTCTTGCCTTCGGTGAACGCAAGCATCAGCATACACCTCAGCGCTGGATGAACGGGGCCTGCCTTGTCATCGTTGTACAGACTCTCAGCAATGAGAATAGCGCCACCTAAGTTTAAATGAATTAAAATATTTCAAAGCTCCACTGGTCGTCACATCTAAAGCATTTTCCTATATTTGTTTTCTTTTATTTTCAATAATATTTCTTATTCTACTCCAAAAACGTGGCCGTGCTTACCGTTCAGTCTACCAAATGTGATTGCTGACATCTGAATTTGAGTCCGCACTAGAAGTTATTTGTCAACAATGGCGTTGCATAGCTCACATAATGCGTCGTGTTGGCATGTCTGATACTTAGTATTTCAACATAGTTTACAGAGAATAATAAGAATATGCGTGTGTTTTATTGTACGACAATGACGTCAACATTATCAACAGTTATAGGACCAGGAAATGTCCACGTCATCGGAAAAATCAAATCTTCGATGGAAATTAAAAAGAAAACCTAAGTTTTCTCATCCTCAACATTTGACTCCTGGGAATGATCTTCCTGACTAATGCAAACACGTGATCTGGTAGTACACAATGTAAATTTATCAAAAATTTTCCCGTAAAGTTTCTGAGATCCAGCAGCTGATAACATCGTATGTGTGCGTAGTTTGGGTAAGGTGAACAACCAGGTAGCCGAGTCTTTTAATGTGAGTTGCTTCAGTCAACATCCGGGACCTCAACTTGACTTAAATAGTCACCTTCTTCTTACGAGGTGTGATAATATGAGAGATTTTTTAATAAATTGAATTGTGTTTTAATTTAAAGGGGGCTGTCGTCGGAACTCCGCTCAAAGGTTGCCACGACCGATGTAAATACTGTATTTAGGGTACGTTGACAATTGATGAAAGTCAAGACTTGTTTGTTAGTAATAAATATCGTAAAATTTAAATGTTGCAGACGTGATGCATCTATATAACATGCATGAAATACAGTGTTTATAAACAAGAAACTCGCACACGCGCAGTTCCGACGACAGCCTCCCTTTAAACATGACAAATTTGCATCGTTTTCACGGCGATGTTCTGATATTGGATCTTATTCATGGACAACATAACAGTCTAGTATGTGGTATTTCGGCCGAATATCAGAAACGATACGATCTCCCATTCCTATTGTGCTTTAACTTTACAACAAATATATTGATAAAAGGAAAAACGTTCTCTCTCGATTTATCAAAAAGTCCACGTCACTATAGAGAATGTTAGAAGTTTGCCATCATGACATCTGGTTGAACCCATAACACAACTCACCTGGTTTCAAGGCACTGTGTACCTTCTGAAGAAGTCGGGCGACCTTGTCGTCAGGCCAATCATTAAAGATCACTGAGAAGATGAACAGATCTGTCTCAGGCAACTCATCCACAAAGAAGTCCCCAGCTACGAACTCCACGTTAAGCTGTCCGGCGTCATCGGGTTTAAAATCATTGGATACCTTGACAACCGGTGGCAATTCCAGCACCTTGATTGACATGCCAGGATACGTTCGGCTCATTTCGTAAGCGAGGGCGCCACTTCCACCTAGTGGTGAAAAATGTAAATGAGTATGTCGGCGTACAAATTAATCAAATGGCTGACAGAATAAGTACAAAGGTTAGTGTAAGGCCACATAATGTTTCTAGTCCTTGACATTCAGCAAAAGTGCTGTGACGACGCGATTTTCTTTTTTATCGATTTTTCTTTTTTTTATTGGATTTGGTAATATTTGAGAAGCGACGTATTTTATTTACTCCAGGTTAAAATATTGTAATACTAGGCAGGTTTTGTTCGCAATGATGTTTCTTTGGATGTCGCACATCAAAATGCAATCCTCTTGGGGCCGATGGTTAACAGTTTTTCACAAAACTCCCGTTAAATGAAGCTTAGATTGCTACAACAACCAGCACAGTATATAGGGTGGAAATGACACACTGGTACTTAGCCTGCACATACATCGTAACTTTGAATTATGTATCACAGTTAATCGGATTTATGTTCATCAAAACTTTAGCGTCAGTGGAAGTGATGGAGAGGGTTAATGATTAACTTGGCGACGATTTTGAAAACACATTTGATAAAAGAAGTAAAGTGATGGGAAACCAATTTGCTCTTGCAACGATTTGAACGGATGCGCACACTTGTGCAATAGACTCATCGACTGCAAAGAGCGGGAAAATAAAACCTTCAGTTTCAAATATAAATGCAAAATAATAGTCGACGAAAATATCACTAGATTTATTTCGTCAAAGTCTCATCGAAATCAAACCACCTATTGTTCAGATTGAAACATTCATGAACATTATTATTATTATTATTATTATTATTATTATTATTATTATTATTATTATTATTATTATTATTGTTGTTGTTGTTGGTGGTGGTGGTGGTGGTGCTGGTGCTGGTGCTGGTGCTGGTGGGGGTGCTGGTGCTGGTGGCAGTGCTGCTGCTGCTGGTGGCAGTGCTGCTGCTGGTGCTGGTGGTGCTGGTGCTGGTGGTGGCAGAGCTGCTGCTGCTGCTGCTGCTGGCGGTGCTGGTGGTGGTGGTGGCAGAGCTACTGCTGCTGGTGGCAGTGCTGCTGCTGCTGGTGCTGCTGGCGGTGCTGGTGGTTGTGGTGCTGCTGGTGCTGCTGGCGGTGCTGTGGATGTTGTTGTTGTGGTCGTGCTACTGTAATTGTTGTCCTCGTTGAAAACTTTGACATTCCTTCTAAATATCGTTATTTTACCATCAGAACACATAAACATAAACGTGACAGAGATTTAAAATTGATAGCAAAAATTGTTACATGGTGGATGTCAACGATTTTTGCCAGAAAAAATAATACCAACCTCCAAAATCACAGGCAGTGTTGAACTGAGAAAGGTCGAAGGCATTTACAACAGCTTTGGTCGACAGCGGCGCCATTCCGTGCATTCCACTGACAAAAGTCGTAACTCCAGCCTCGTCCGAATAGAGGTTCGCAAAGAGCTCATGGCTGGTAGCGCCAAAGGTTCTCGGAATTTGATTTTTGCCTTCGCGTACAGCGGAATCAAGATTTCCCATTAGTGGATAACTATACACCTTGTTCAAGTGAATGAGTCCCCGCATTGATGTTTTCGATCCAGAGGTGAGATATTTACAGGATGCCTCAGTGTTAGAATACTGGGCTGAAAAGTGGAAAATTATGTCCAACAGTTACACTAGGCTATTTATGTCTGTTGATACATGCAAATTGTTCTGTGCAGAGTACCTACACACACCATGATGAATAGTCTGCATAATACATAGACGAATTGTTCTAATTATTACTTTTAGTGTATTTTTTATTCCACTTTTTGAACATTTCTTATTCTACTCCCGAAATCATATCGAAATGCCGAACTTTAAAATTTTCGATGAAACCTGTAGATTTGTAATGTTACAACTTATTGCTGACAACTAAAATTTAGTACGGACTAGAATTTATCACTCAATAACAATATCGCGAATTATATATTGTGCACTGCTTCTGTGCAAATAATGTTTTCCATTTAAACATGGCATGCTTTAGGGACTCTCTCTCTCTCTCTCTCTCTCTCTCTCTCTCTCTCTCTCTCTCTCTCTCTCTCTCTCTCTCTCTCTCACACACACACACACACACACACACACACACACCACAACTGTGACTGTCCGGAGGTTACCTTTATCATTCTGACATCTATGTCCCTCTATGTCCGTTTCTGTACTTTCCTACCTTTCAATTTAAAGCTAAATTTTAAATGCCGTTAAAAGTTATGCAGTAGAGAATGTATGTTTTATACTTAACGTGATCCATATTTGCTCACCATTTTCGTCAGCAATGAGGGATTTATTCAGAAAATGAAGACTGACACAGCTATTTAGAAGTCTTTCCATGGCATCGACGTCGGTTGACAGTTCAGTTGCCAATTCCTCGGCTGTCTTCTTTTCGCCATGGCCAGCCAGTGCATCAAAGACACCAATCTCGCTGGCTGTGTACAGGATCTTGTAAAAGTAGAATGTACGCAGAATCGTGGTGAGAGAGAATTGTTTGACTACAGTGAAATTAGAATCTTTTAATGAAAATGCAATTTACTGATAGATAATTGAAATAAAATGCACCATTATGCATATACGATTTACCTTCCAATTAGTTTAAGAAATCACATCCGGGGCAATGCTAACCTGCCACTGATGGAGGCAGAGACGTTTAAACTATACCTGTTCACTACTATGAAGCACTGAACACAGTCACGCCGCGTAAATAGACAAATATACCTGTGACGTTTGATATTTCATTATTTCTGTTCTGTTAAAAATGCCTTACATCTTTTCATCTCTAAACTAAATACGAAGCATATACTTCACAAACACGATGCACTGTGAAGTCTACGTTGTTTATAATTTAATTCAAGTCCGGAACAACCGTCAACAGCAACATGGAGCATTACTTTCTTACAGACCATATTCCAAAGTTGATTACTAGGCATTCGGGTTAAATATGGGGAAACGAGCAAGATACTGCATTTTACCAATAAAAGTGACATTACGGAAATACTCAGAAAAATTACAACTGATGCGAACGCAGCTTGTAGCCTAGCATGGACTTCACTAAAATACAAGAAAATAATTTTGCAGTGTCTTCTGGAATACCGTTATCGGCTCAAAATAAAAACAAGCATTCTATACTTTACCTGGGTTCCTATAAATCCAGTTATTATTTCAAAAATTTCGGTAGCAGTTAGATCGATGTTTCTGTCGCCCATTGTTTAGCTTCTTTTGATTGCAGGAATCGTGCACACGATAGATGGCTTGGCAGACAGCTGGCACTTGCGTATCAGAGGTGAGAGAGAGAGGGGGAGAGAGGGAAGAGAGGGGGAGGGAGGCAATATGGTATTAAAGTGGCCTTGTGATAAGTATGTTTCCTGATAGAATAATTAGTTCGAGTAAGGAACATGGCAGTGGGGTGCCAGCATCCATGAAATTTCACAGCGTTTCCGATAAATGTTTTTGGTGGTAGCAAGACGAATGGCCTATTTCAATATGAGCAGGTTTTGTCGATATTGACATCACTTGTAGAAAAAGACGTAGAAACTGGTCGAATAATCAGGATCATTCAAGGTAAATAAATAATTACCAAGTCCATATATAGAAATTGACAATAACAGAAAGGTAATCTTGAACCAATGGTTAGTCATGGTATGCTATGGATTCAGAAAATTAGATTCGTTCACAAATTTGTTCCAGGATATACAGACTTTGTTTCCAAACGCAACCAATGTTCATCTTCCCCACAAAAACGGCCATATGCATCGTTCGAAAAAACATGATGTTTGTGTATGGTCAAAATCGGCTCTCATATCAAGTGAGATGGCTCAGACATAAACGGGCATGCGCAGTTCATCCATCCAACAGGTGCCACAATATTGCAAGACGTACGGTCGAAGTGAAGTGGCGCTGTGTACCTTCACTAAAATACTTGGATGCCATTGTATGAATCTCATGGTGGTCTTCATTGGCACACTTTGTTATTAGTGACGTTTTGAATATCATTAGAGTTCACAAGTTCATGTTTTTACCGTAGGCTGCCATCGTTTTACTGGAAACGGAGTAATATTGTAGTTCAAAACCATTGCAGTGCATTTGAAGGATATCTTGAATGATGAAGAGTTTTTGCGTGTTTGTATTTTTTGTACGATCACGTACTTTTCAGTTCCACGTTTCCATACGTCTTATATAAGTTTAAGGGTCAGCAAGTAAAACTTAGGGCAGGTCGGGAAACCACGAGCACGCTATTTGTTTTACGTAGGTCATATTTAAGCTGTGTTTGATTCTATTTATGCTTGACAACTGATTTATGAAAGGTGATAGTTGCATGCATACTTTAGGAAGCTATGTAAATAATGTTTTGGCATTGTTAGAAAGAATTAGATTTGGCCAGTGCAGGTACAGTCAAAACTACAGTGCCGCTATCTTTACATTAATATAGGATATTCTACCTTGTTCCAATACCCTTAAAAAGTCCTTAATTTGTGGATTCACATTTCAGTGAAGCTCTTAACAATATCAGTCGATCCAACCGTTAATTCTGCCCAGGACTTATCTGTAATGTAATCTCGTACAAAAACCACGTTTGAAACATCGCTTGAAGTTTCTGAGTATTTAAGCTTACTTGACAGATTGTAACCGTTTGGCGATTAATTTGGTCTCTGTGGTTTCACAGTTAATATCATGATCAGGGCATCAGAAAACTCTCTTGGAATAAGCAAAGCTGGGCTGTTTGCACTTCGGGCCAACTTTTCCGACCTATTAAAATTGAATATATGCATATGGTGTATCGATAGCTTACTGCGGTTCCGTAGCCCCCTGCCACTCCCTGGCTGGTTGAGTGTGGGACCTCACACAACCAGCCAGGGAGTGCAGGGCTACGGAACCGCAGCAAATCGATAGCTTGAACCCACATACGTCAATCGTCTCGGCGTTTCGGTGAAAAAAAGAAGAACACATTTTGTCAGCAATCGACTCTGCACATATCACAGTCCCTCGTGGGCTATTCAGCTCTGGGACTATTCGCCCCATAGACGAGTGTACATATGTACACTCGTCTATGGGGCGAATAGTCCCAGAGCTGAATAGCCCACGAGGGACTGTGCACATATGAATAATGTAGTAACAACAATAAGGAGGGTAAATATTGTAACAATTACCTGATTTTATGTCTGGCAAACGCTCAAGAAGTCAGAAACTACAGCAATCAGTGCACACAAGGCGGGACACAAGGTTTGAACCTATGACCCGGAGTGACTCTAGCTCTAGGTCATCACCTCTTTGCTAGGGTAGAATGGCGTCATCATCAGGCGGCTTGGGGGGGGGGGGAGAGAAATGTTGACAATTTCTGGAATATCTTCTTGTCATTTACCGTAATTTGTTTTGCGATGTGAACGTTTTCTTAAAATATGGCGGGAAAGTGGCCAACTCCCATGGCTAGACATATCTACATGACCGTGACGGCGAAACACTTATGTTTTATTCTTTCGGGGTGATAATAAAGGGGAGAGGCCTGTGTTTTCAGGGGGGGGGGTGCAATTTTTCGCGTAAGCATTTTTGAAGGGTCATGAAATTGCCTTTCTTGGGGAAAGTCACCGTTTTTGCGCAACTATTAGGAAGCAAGAAGTGGCCAGAAAACTAGGAACAATTTTATGGGAACTTTGATTTTGGAATTTCACAAAATGTTGCAATTGGTTTGCTATACATGGCAGTCTGTGAGAAAACTAGGAGTTGTTTTTTTTGCAATACTAAACGAGCTAAATCTGTGCTTTTATAAGTGTTTGACAATTGATACAAATGTATTTATTTAGAATAAGGCATTGGAAAGTGCAGACGTGAACAACAAATATGATATTCTCCTTGCAGTCTATGGGCAAACTATTAAGGCCAGTAATGCTAACTTTTGATGATTTTTTTCATTATTTTCATTTTGTATGACAGTTCTAAGTTCTTATTCAACTTAAAATATGTTGAAGCACCCACTGCTTTGTCAACATAGTATTATATTATATTACTATTATTAGACTGACAGATAGAGCGCCCTCAAGCAACAGATCTTTCAGTCTAAGTCTGTGTGTGTAAAATGCACTGACATTGTTTTCATATTTTAATTCTAGTCCGGAGTTGAACAAGAATTCGAATTTATGGTTGACATTAAAAACAAAAGTAGTGCAAAAATCATCAAAAGTTAGCATTACTGGCCCTCTTATAGAATTATTTATTGTGAAATGTGATCTTTTTCCATTGAATTACTTGAAACCTTTCAAAAAAGTGATTATTTGTGAAAGTTGAGGGAGACATCATATCATTGATATGGACTGTGACACACAGGTGGAGGATCTTTGCCTTTTTGCACATGAAAATTGGGTGATCGGTATCCTTGCAAAGCGTCACTATTTTTTGCAGTGACATTTGAAAAACACAGGCCCTCCCCTTCCTGAAATTTCTGTCCAGTCCCTTATTCGCTAGTATCCCATCTGCAAGATTGATCTGATCTATTGATAACATGGCTTTCAAATTCACCCTGTTTCATTCCTGGGGCCGCCCATGGACAAATTGAGCACTTTATACCTACACATATACTACATTGGACATGCTGTAAACAGCTATGTCACGTCTTGTCCACACGCGTTCAGTGACTATTAATGTATTGCCGAGCCCAAAGAAAGCTCAAACATGATCAAATACCAAACAGATTTATCAATAGTGTTTATGATTATTAAAACATTTTGCTGAGACTATAAATGCCTAATTGACCTGTGGTTACCTTCAAATATAAAAACGAAGCAAAGCTGCAAAAAATTATAGTTGACTCCTTACTCGTTCCGTATATTGTTGGGTGATAGTACATATAAATACCGTTAATAACAGACTGACACTAATGAGGGTATCTACTCCACAGGGTATGGACATCCCGCACACCCTCTCTTTCCTAGTTAGAAATGCAGCACTGAATTGCCATCACGCAAAGGTGATGATCCCATTAGAAATTGAAGACATCCAACATTTCAACATAACTTTGAACTTAGGCAACAACATGTTCATGCGTTGGTGAAATTCATCCTTTTCTAAAAAGAAAAAGTTCACATATATGGATTTCACTTTTTATGGGGACAAGGTCACTCTTTTTTCACCATTTTGTGATATCAACAAAAGATGAAACACTTGCACAAAGTCATTCAGTGTACAAATAATTCAAAATAATCTTTGTTGCTTTAATTGCTCTCTTTCTCTTTCATGACTGAGCACCAAGGTACATACAAGTAAATTCAATGGCCTTCACAAAAACCCTACAAATATATGAAATCTATTATATAGTATTAAAAGCATTTAAGCTATAATTTGAATAATGGAAGAAACCAACTTGTAGCAGTTTAATAGAGTGAGGATAATAAAAAGCTTGCAACAATGCTGAAATACTCAGTTTCATAGACAAAAGATGTTTCAGTTTTGCAAAGTTACAAACATCTTGTGTTCTACAGTGCTGGTATAATTGAAACTTTTCCGAGAAATGTGAACATGAAACAAAACAACTTACTTTAAATACATTTATTCAAGCCGATTACAAAGTAATATTTTTGAAACATTTAAACACTCACACACGTATATGGGAGTAATTTTGTAAGTCTTACAAAGCTTTCTGTAAAAAGTAGGGAAAATGAACTGTCTGACATATTATACTCTGTTATCAATACAGATAATTGAAAGGTGTAAAATTGAAGTCTGTTGCTTTTGAAATGAGCAAAGTTTGAAGCTGAAAGTGACGATGAATAAATTACAATCTGTATTTCAATTTAATGTTGAAAGTGATTAACGATAACAGTAAGACAAAAGTTAATTTACATGTATAAAATTCATGACAGTTAAGAAAATAAAATAAATCCATCTCTTTCAACCATTAAAAAGACTGTGATATTTCAAAGGGTTCTTTTTTGACCCTTACATATTTATAATGGACGGAAAATAATCGTTTGATTTGGAGGAAACTATACAGTGGTTAGTTCATAATGGACGGAAAACTAACTGATCACATCAATCTTGATCATAATTAAGAAACTACATTCAGTACAGAGCAGAACAGAACAAGAGAACTTTCTGCAGAAATATTCTTAGCATTTTTGTCTGTCTTTGGAGGTTAAACATGTCATTCAAAAAGACAAGACTTTTCCATCTCCAAGAAATAACTTTATATTGCTTTGTTACAATTGACCTTCACAGGTGTCAGGGGTTAAAGTTCATGCTAGATGGTAGATACCACTATGGTGATTGGGTAGGTCATGTCAATGAGTTTTTGCGGAGGGTATTTGAGTTTTGTGATGATAAAGAGCTGGAATCTTTCAACTCTTGACAGGTTGAATTTGTTTTTACTGTACTCTGGTCCATCGCTGTCCTTGATCAGTTTAAGATAGCTGAGAGAAAGAAGAAAAAAACATTGGGCATAAGCAATCTATACGTTTTGTAACAACATGATTTCTGTAGACATAAAATATTGTCAAAATGGTTTCATGACAACTTGTCTAGAGCTTCTTTGCAGTTGATGAATGGTAAGAAAAACTTGAATCAGAGCTTGGAGTTGAAAATTGAAAACTGACTGTCCATAAAAGCTAAAGAAGTTTCTATTTCTATGTTCAGAATTTTTCCCAGATTTTTCAGTTTATCTCATCTTGTCTGTTCTTATCAGTCTGCCTAGCTGACAGTTTATGCGACAAAATGAGGGATTAGAACCTAGGAATTACATATTAGTGTATTCTAGGAATGTGGTTGTACCCATTACACTACAGTGAACCTGGTAAGAGTTACAATCAACCCGGTAATTAATAACATAATCATTGTGTTAAATAACATTGCTGGGCATAGACTCTGAGTACATGGACTCAGGGAGTTATTTTCATAGTCGATGAGCAATGCCACTCTCTTAATTACATTCATTATTAAACATGATGCAAAAAACATGCGTAGCGACTGATAAATTTAGAAAATATTTGAGATGTGTTTTTCTGAAAGTTAGTTATGTTTTCCTGATATTTCTATGAAGTGAAATTCTCAAACACCAAAACCTAACGAGAATTGTTGAAAAGAACACTGTTGAAATTAGCCTCCTAGCACCATAAAACATTTACAAGATTGGTGGCCAAAGTATCTCATGAAACATGTTACATATTTGCTGATTAGAATGTATGCTCTTAAGATGAAATAGAACAGTATTTTTACACATGACAATATGTGAAATGTAGTGCTGCCAAAAAAATTTGGAAAGATACACTTGTGTAACACACCTCATTCACGATCTCTATCATGATTCGTCAATTTTGGTCACATGATATGAGTCATTTTAGTACTGATAAGTGCAAAGAGTGAGTTACCAGTTTACAGTTCAGACAACCGTTGACTGGGTAAGTTTGAAAGTGCCCTCTACGTTTATACACACACTGTAGAACATGTAAAAAATAATGGCGGTGTTATCTGCTACCAAGACAGCTAATACACATCAGAAGAATTTCTCAATTTTTCACTGAGAAAATTGAGAGCAGTGTGTTACAAACACAGGTTGGCTTGCTATATATTCAGGTAACAGCATATGTTTGTTCTCCTATTGGTCCACGAGTTGCCAAAAATAGTCCGTTACCCTTGACCTACACCATCCTGAAATGCATGGTGACTGACCCTCAGGCAAATAAGTGTATTCTGTTACCCTCATGGTTGGCACTATGAATATGTATGTTTCAACATCACATCACATTAGTCATGCTCATGGTGATACAAGTGACTACTGAAATATACTCACTTTTCATTTTTCATAATCTCTTTATTCATAATCATCTGCATCAGTCCTTTGTGTATTTCATCCAGTCTTGCTGACACTGTGTCAAACATATCAACTTCCATCATATCCAGCACTGCTGGCTTCCCATACCTAATTGACAAAGAAAACATTTCCGAGATGATATGACAAAGCCTAATGGTGAGACAGGGTATTTGCACAAGGGCTTGCAGTGTATGCTGTGGCTGGGTACATGGCAAGACCAAGTTATTTCCGGCTCTTGCAGACAGCCATTTTTTTTGTTTACAAATAATACATGTAGTTGCTTAAAAATAAAAAAGTCCTGGTTACCTGTGCTTATTAACGTAACGTTACGGCATAATGATTTTGGGTATTTGCTCTGCAGTGCAAAATATCAGTAGTATGTGCACAATCCAGTGCAAGTAAACTGTGGTACATATGTAATATTATGATGGCTGGCTGTCTGTCATCTTTGAAGTTTTATTTAATGAGATGCTTTGCAGAGCATTACTAATGGTATCATGGCCTTGTGTCAAGATTGAAAGAAATTAATTTTAGAGTGTCACAATGAAGCCAGTAGTCATAAAGCGAAATTATTATTACGACAAAAATGCCTGCCCTGTGTCCATATTTGATTGTAGTGTAAGTTGATGCACATATACACAAAACTGAGCAGGGTTCTCCACATGGGATTTTTAGGGGTGTAGCACCCCTCTGTTTTTCAGAGCAGTCTATTCATATGTTAATATCTATAATTATGGACAGTCTGGACAGAAATGATAATAATTATGATGATCAAAATCATGATTCAATATGGCTACCATCATTACTATGGTTTTTGTTGTTATTGTTGTCATTTTTGTTGTTGTTTTTTGTATGATATGAAACTGAACTGAATCTGCATAAAAGATAAGAATTCAATCTCCTCACTGCGACATTTTTTTACAATATCTTACCGGAGAGCTCCAAGGATTGATTTCCTGACAACCTCAGCTTCCATCTGTTTAGGATTCAGTGCATTCATGTAGTTGGTGTCCCTGTATCGTAGGAATGTTGCAACGCGGCCAGATGAATCGATAAGTAACGGCCATCTGTAGGTGAAGGGAAAAACTATTATATCAACATCCGATTGAACCGCAGGAAACAGGATACCATGACATTAATTCGCAATAAAGAACAACCCCCATGGCACAATCTTGCTGTTCCTTTCTATTGTTTTTGGTATTTTTATATCTGGACTGCAAGATCTGCCACTTGAGGGCGCTCTCTACAGCTCCTCCTCTTAGCATAGTGAATGCCCTTTAGCAAGGGATCTTTCAGTCTATTTTGTATCGTGCAAGAATTATTTATGTTGATCATAAATATGAAAGGTAAGATATCACGTGTACTACAATGCTTTTACATACAACATGTAAATACAATCATATTGGTAATGTAATTTCTGATATCTCTCAGAAATAACATTGTCACTTCATTTTTAAGATGGAGAAGTGAATCACAGTTCTGATGGTCTGTGATGAAGCATATCGGTATCCGATGTTTTATCTGGCAGAATGCAATAAATAACTCTCCACATGAAACAAAATAATTTAAAACAGTTTGATAAATGGCAACTCTTTCCCCATGGGTTACTGCTGTTTGAAGAACATCTGAAGTTCCTACTTTATAGCTAGACTGGTGTTAGCAAACATGAATTGAATGCATACTAACAAACCTGTCATCTGTAATGATGAGACAAACAGTCGATAAATCATGAAAAAATCTGACCTTTGACTCACTTCAAATAAACAAAGCCTCGCTAGAAACTGTTTCGATTTAATATTCGAAGAATGAAGGTGAGTTTATAGCAGGAGTAAATTAAACAGGATTACAAGCTCACCTCTATCATGACTATGAAACAAGTAGATGTCAGTTTTTGGAAGTCAGGGTCACTAAAAGACATATTTCTTATGTAAAGATTTTGATCCACGCATGAGAGTTTTATCCTGCTGTATGAGCTTGGTCAGTTTTCAAATATCAACTCCAGTCTTGATTTCAGATATAATATTCAAAAACATGAACATTGAGGACAAAATTCTCATTCAAGCAATATGTTTTGGTATATTGTACATCATACAAGTACTGTTGTCATGGAGACATTGAACAGAAAGACCTGGAGGTCTGTGTCAGCCAGCAAAGTAAAATACATAACCTATCACATGAAAAACAGTGGAGCAATTTGCATTTTAACACTTTGAGTGCTGTAATTTTTCCCGCCAAAATTTTAGTGCAACATTTTACCAAATTTTATGAATTTTTCTGAAGCTTTTTTGATAATTTTGGACCAAATGGAAATCACATTTCCTTGGCTACAGCTCTTTGTCAAAATTTTGGTAAAAATTTGCCTACAGACTTTCTTTTAATGTTAGATTTATGTTACTGTATGCAATTTGACGCAAGAAATCTTCCCATCCACAATTATAAAACAAAGAGTAAATAGATCAAGAAATACCCAACCTGTGCAATCATTACGAATTATTAAAATGTTTTTATTTTATACTAAATCATGAATTTCTGTCAGAAGAAAGTCTAACAGGATTATCTTTCCTCTGGGATTACAGTACGACCACAGAAATTTACATATATTTGTAAATAATTCCCTTATTGTCATTATTGATGTCTGTCATTTTATTGCTTTTCTAATTTCTTTCTTATTTTTCCCTCCTGTTGAACGGGTCACTTTCATGTACAATTCAACAATTTGGAATATTTTCCCAGTAAATAATATATGATATATATTCCTCAGGCATTCTGTAATCTCAAAGCAGATTTTTAAAATTTAATTTAATTTCCAGATTATCGAATTCTTTCCTGGTCTACTCTTATGCAGACTTAATTTTGAAACAAGAAGAGAGAATTAAATTTCACAAATTGTTATTAAAATCAAAAAGATTACCAGTACTTGAACAAACAAGAGGAAAGATTTTTGGAATTTCAAATATCAGTTAATTTGACAACTTTTGATTTTCTAATCCACAGTATATACAATGACCCTTTATTTATTCTCGACAAGGAGAGAGAGTATAAAATTTCATTCAGTAACATACAAGCAAAGGTTTAAAACATCATTTTTGAGGTGTAATACTTTGAGGTGTACTTTAATACAGTATACCAACAACCCATTATTTTCTAAGGTTTGGTGGGACTAATGACTATTAATGTACCAGGAAATTGAGTAAAAGTGGTTGCCATAAGCAATCTAATTCATGAATTTACTAGTGCATCATCCCCATTATTTCTTTCAATAATTCATCATATGTGGAATTTGCAGCTGCTTATAAAATCAATTTGTAATCACTTCTCTTTGCAGAAGGAAATACCAATAAGCACCTGCCTAGGGGAGCTTCATGTTTTAGATCAGCAGGTGAAATTTTACAGTTACCTGTCTAATGGGCACAGGCAAATAATTGCTAACATTTGTTGTTTTTGAGATCAAAGTAGAGGTACTGTACACTGTGAGACATAGTTAACAGGGTTTGTACTGTTCATCGTTTGCTCTGCCAGCCAACTTTTCAAAGTTACCTTCCGCGATGTCTTATTGTTACCTTGCAAAAATTTCCTAAAAGCCCAAATTAATATTCAATCAAACATACATAGTTTGCAATTCCTCATTAATGAAATGATGTCTCCAGCTGGATTCATATGTTATCAAAAGAGGAAATTTGTTGTTAAGTTGACATGTGTTGATAGTTGACCGGTAACTTACAGTACCTGTGAAAGTTGGGGTTTTAAGAAACAAAACTATTTATAACCAAAACAAAGTAAAACATGTTTTGGAAACAAAACCTTGTATTCAAGTATGAGAGAGCTGTGGCACACTGTACAGGAATCATGCATGGTGGGGATGAGACGTCCTATTGCACAGGCTTGCATGTTTTTGTTTTGTGGGCATTATAACCCATATCACAGTGTAAATCAAGCAGTCCTTAGATGTTATATTTGCACGGGCAGATAATAACAGAATATGAATTCATAATAATATAATTTGAATTGATAATAATAGAATTTGACTTGACAAGAAATGTCCTAGCACATGGTAGACTTGCCATCATGTAGTACAACCATTATTTGCCAAGAAAGCCGTGTTGTTTTCCACATATTTCTATAATTACAGATATTCACTGCTGAACTGCACTGATTTCTGCACATAGTTGAAAAACTGAAGTTTAAGAGGAGTTTCTTGAATGAAATAACTCTTCTCTGAGCCCCAGTAAATGAACACAATTAGCCGACATTTATACTTGTATTGTACAAGTTCATTAAACTATGTCATCTTTGCAGCATAAAAATGTTTGCACAGCATTTTGTGGCAAATCTGTGATGAAAATGTCATTGGGGAGTTTTCCAAAGTCTTTTATCACATGACTGGACATTATAAAGTACATGTTTATGTATACTGCATGTATAATATCATGTGATTATTACTTGATGTAAGAACATGAATACTTTATGAGCGGCACTTAAATGTTGACACAATTCAATATTTCACATACGTTGCCTATCTCCGCTGTATCCACGGTAACAACCTTGATGTGTCAAAGATACAATGCCGGGTAGAATTATGAATTTTTACTGGAAAGATTCCAAAGAAAGAAATGGGTACACTTTAATTCTTTTAGGTTCTTACGGTGAATTCTTTTGTACGTGTGATTGCATGCATTGCTCACTTCAATCTGTGGTGAGCCCTTGAATCAGAAAATGTGCAAAATACACTTTCTGCAAAATTTACGATAAAGATGTGGTACATATATATCATTATTTTGCTGTTATTCCTGGTGGCATAACTCCCTCAGAAAGAAACTTTGCCAGACATTCAGCTTTGGATATATGCATGAAATGGGGAGTATAGGCAAGAAAGAAGAAAAGCCGAAATGATACTTATGGCTCACAGGTAATTGGTTTCCAAGGACACCAGTGTAATTTTTCATGTTTTGGTTGTGATAAATTGACCTTAAAACACAGTATAAAAGCTAGATTCCTCAAAATTTTTAGATGTCTTCTATTAATTCAGGGAGTGATCAATGCTGTTATCTAACCATGAATTTTTATCATTTTTGGAACTTAAAAATTTGTTACATCAAAACGTCAAATTCCACAACCTCTTGTTATACATAGGACACAACTTACTCCATGTCATTGCCATGTCAGTGTGTTGTCATACAGGCATATTGAAACAGATGTCATAATACTTGGGAGGGACGGGAAAGTGAAGACATGTTTGTGTAGATGGGATAAAATGAAGAGGTTTAGGTAAATTACCATTTGTGTGACTGATTCTTTTTGCAAAATAAATCAGCTATACATACCTTCCATCTGAAGCTATCTTTCCACCGACATCTCTCATTAAAACTTCGTCTAGTTCTTTGATGTTACACTTGACCCCTATGACATCTGGGCTACTTTCTGAAATGTGAAGATGTTAATAAATGCTTTATGATATACAAACTGATGCAGTGTATTTTGAAAAATTGAGAATGTACCATCTTGGTCATATCCATAGTCTCATCTTAATTCTTAATTGACACTGATAAATTTAAGTTTCCCTACAGAACATGACATAACAGCCACTTTGAATTTTAAATATTGGTAAATTATATTTAGTTTGTTTCTCTTGGCTGTAGTCCTTTATAAATTTTATACAGTCAAGTTTCTCACATCCGTCCTGGTGGCTGATATGGACTGGTTTTGGATCAAAAACAGGATTGTCAAGCACAGTATCAAAGTAACATTTCTCAAAATTTCCAGCTTTAGACATGTTCCTTAAATTGAGGTCGTGATCTATGCAGTTATATGATAACCATGTCTTTCTATTGTTTTGGGAACTAAAAAATTTGTCGCAACAAAAACTCAAACTCCGCAACTTCTTGTTATTCATTGGACACATCACATCATTGACCTCAAGGTCCGATTGATAGTAATTTTGGACCACTTAGATTAGACATTTGTTTGACACAACAGGGAAAATTTTGGGATATTTTGATGAAATTTGTTACAAACCCCCGTAAAAAACTTTGATTATCTGCATGATTAATTAGGTTTTCAGATTTTCATTGCAATCAGGTTTTCAATTTAGCCAAAAACGACATCATAACCATGATAAATACACGAAAAAATTTAAATTAGTGAATTGACATGTAATAAAGGGAAAGTGGCTTCACACATCACTCATCTCGTCTTGTATGTGCTTTGGTGTGTTTAGTGTCTGAGTTGTGTTTTGGCTGTTAGTGTGAAAATTAACAAATGAATCGTTAGTTTTAAAATAAGCCATGGCGAAATTTGCTACAAAATTATGCCAGCTAAGAAGACATGTTTTACAGTATACATTGGGGACACAAAACCTCTAAGAAATATTTCAATAAATTGACAGTTCTCTATGATGGAATTAAAAAAATATTTACGAGCTGTCAGTTGATCAACTAAAATGACAGATTCAATTGTAAAGTATACTAACCTTGATCTTTTTCAATAATTTATTTTCTAATTTAATATTTTGATCAGAAAGAGATGCAGAACATGAAATACGAAAGGTGCAAAAAATCACTGAATAAAGTTTGATCACAGGGGCTCATAAGTGCCTATTTAAGTCAATATTACAGCGTTTTTCTTTCTTTTTCAATGTTAGAAATAAAGCTGAAGAGCACAACATTTGTGTAGCTGTCTTTGTGTAGCTTGATTGGCATGTATAGTGCGCCCTCAATGGGGAATGTGATCATATGTAAATACGACCTTTAGTTCCGTGACCTCTAGCCAATTCCTCTGGCCATGCCTTCTGGCCACGTGTACAGACGTCGCTGTGTTTACTGTACTGTAATTCCGGAAATTAGTACAGTAAGCATAGCGAGGGCAGGGTAGGAAGTAGGCATGGCATGGCTAGAGCCGGCCTAGAGGTCACGGAACTAAAGGTCACATTTACGAGGACGCACTATACATGCCAATACACGCTACAGAAAAGACAGCTACACAAGTGTTGTGCTCTTCAGCTTTATTTGTAACATTGAAAAGAAAGAAAAACGCTGTAATATTGACTTAAATAGGCACTTATGAGGCCCTGTGGTTTGATTATGGAATTGACATCTCTGCTGTGACAAAGACATGGAATGTATCCATACCCCCTTCATGTTCCTGTTCCCGTATCTGTACTCGGATTTGTTCCAGTTTCATTTGCGCCTCATCGGCATTCAACTTGGCGATCTCAACATCCTTCTCAGCATCATGAACAACCTGTAAAATGATGAGAAATACGCAACATGAGATGAAGAATATAAGTACATGTAGTGTAACGGTCAATGCAGCGATGACTGAAAATGTCAGTATTTTTAACGAAAGATGTGCTTGCAAAATTCAAATGGATAACTGCTAATGATCTGAGCTCTCTTGACATACATATACATGTTTCAATCACTGAACAAAGCGGTTAGTTAACGCAAAGGAACGACACGGAGACAAGTGTTTGGCCGAAATCCGGGGTTATGCCTGTACTGCCATGGCGGGGGCAACGAGGCGTCATAGCGGCCTGGATGGCGGTACCGGGTTATTGGTACCGTGCATCGGGCAACGTGCTACCAGTCGCCCGCAGCAGACCCATGACAGTACCCCCCTGGAACTTTATTATGTAAAGTTAGCGATATAGAGACATACAGTATCTTTTATTGTGAGCTGCTAGCCTGCAGCGAGGCTTTTTTTTTTTTCCTAGTGGAGGGTGGGTGGGAATTTTGTGGTGTGAACTTGAGCGTGGCAGAAGTTGAAATGGACGATCTGTGGCTTTGATCATACTGATATGCGCATGGATAATGACGTGGCAAGGGTGACGCAAGTTGTATAGATAACGATTTGAAGGCGGTTGGTAGATAAGGTTACGTCTCCAGTGCATCCAGCAAGCAGTAGAAGTAGTGGTGCATGGTGACCCATACTTAGCAAGGTCTAAACCCTTCTCCCCGTGTCCCTCCAGACGTTAACAATGATTATAGCAAAGCCATATCACCCATTAACGCAAAGGAACGACACGGAGACAAGTGTTTGGCCGAAATCCGGGGTTATGCCTGTACTGCCATGGCGGGGACAACGAGGCGTCATAGCGGCCTGGATGGCGGTACCGGGTTATTGGTACCGTGCATCGGGCAACGTGCTACCAGTCGCCCGCAGCAGACCCATGACAGTACCCCCCAAATTATGGCCAAACCGCGGGCATGCATGACTGCGGTGCGGCAGTAAAGCAGCCCCCCCCCCCCCCCCCCCCCCCCCCGTGGTGACCATGCGTCATTGGGAGATTTCTCATAGTATAGGTTCATTGTTCCTAACGTTTCATGTCTCTATAGTTCATGTAGCGCCATTACATCGTTGGCATTGTCCACCGAGAACAGAGTCCTACGTCAATTGTTGGCAAGTTGCGAGTACCTTCGGTACTACGTCGAGGGTCTCCTATGGTGTCGTGATGTAGATCTGGTACGCGTCACTCCTCCATCTGCCCAGTGTCTTTATGAGCCAGCCTGGTAAGCCGGCTTCGGCGGTGGTTGTGGCGGCACCACCGCGGAAGCCGTGTCCCCAAATTGAACAGGCGACTAATATTGGGTACATCTCTTTCCATTCTCTTGCCATCCCATGGCAGAGGTGTCACGGCGAATGGGCCAATTGTGTGGGCCAGGTGCAGTTCGTTTGTTATTGCGGTGAAAACGGTATCTGGGTTGATCGTTGCTGACTGGCGTTGCAGGTGTAGCGCGGTGTTTGGTTTTCACTGGAGCTGATGTCGGCCAGGCCTCCGGCTTGTAGGCGGCAGCTTTGGAGGCGATGAAACGAAGGTAGGTGGTCATGGGGATCGCCAAATGTGGGAAGTAGAATGTTCGATATAAGAAAAAGACGAGGAAGCACTGTAACCAGGTGTCAAAGTCATTGATAGTTTCCCCGCTTCACCTCGGTTGTGAACGTGGCTACGCCACGGTTGTCTGGATCGAAAGCTACTTGTGTCTTGGTAGCCTGGGCCGGGTTGAGTTGGGAGCTAGGGCATCCGGGTGTAAGTCACCAAATTCGATGAACTTACCGAGGTTAGCCAAGGCGTTGAGTGTTGATTGATCGACGTATGCAGTAGCATGTCGGCTGGGGTATTGCTGCAGAGGATTTGCCCGTTGGCCCGGCGCTAGGTGGTGGGCGCCATGGCGGTGCATTGTGACCGGCTGGCTCGGCTGGGCGGGTTGAGCGCAGGGCGCAGCCCTATTGTCCAGGTTGTTGTTATGAGGTGCGCCGCCATCGGTAGGGTGATGTGCGCAGCGCCACCACTGGTGGTCGAGTCGGGTGGGGCAGCTGTAATGGCGAGTTGATATCCATTACGATTAGCGAGATGATTACTTGGTTGGGCTTGGGGCTTGAGTAAGCACCGAGCTGGACGGAGCGGCGAGCGTCGTCGGCCCGGCGGCGATGAGTGAAGCAGGTGATAGTGCACCAACGACTGTATCAGTTGGCTGGACTTGCAGGTTGGGCGTCGGGATAGGCGCCGGTGCTGTAGTGTTGGTAGTTGGCTGCCGTAGTTCCCGTCGGATTGAATCAACGGCGCTTGCGATGCCGGTTTCTATTAGTTGGCGACGTGGTCTGACATACCTGGATCGGCTGCCGCTGTGGCGGTTGTCGGCACGCCGCTGGCAGGGTTGGTTGGTGTGGTTTCCGTCGGTACTGACTGGGGTACTAGGTATTTGCCGAGGTGCGCTGGGCGTCTCTTCGCCCTCGCCGATGTACGGGTGGCCGCCTGTGCGCGACCCTGCTTTTCTTCGGTTTTGATATGGTGAATTTTGTGGTGTGAACTTGAGCGTGGCAGAAGTTGAAATGGACGATCTGTGGCTTTGATCATACTGATATGCGCATGGATAATGACGTGGCAAGGGTGACGCAAGTTGTATAGATAACGATTTGAAGGCGGTTGGTAGATAAGGTTACGTCTCCAGTGCATCCAGCAAGCAGTAGAAGTAGTGGTGCATGGTGACCCATACTTAGCAAGGTCTAAACCCTTCTCCCCGTGTCCCTCCAGACGTTAACAATGATTATAGCAAAGCCATAATCACTGAACAAAGCCATTGAACAAAGCCATTGTGTTTCCAACACGAGATTTCTGACTTGCTTGACAGACTTTCTAAAAATCTGAATTTCCTCTTTAGGTCTACTCTCCTAAACTAGCTCATAAACTTTCTTTACAAAAGAGGAATTGTGACAGAGGTATAGTCATATCAGCATAGACAGTAAACTGATAAAGTTTTGCCATATAAAAGTTGAATGTGATGAGA
This sequence comes from Ptychodera flava, assembly GCF_041260155.1. NCBI lineage: Eukaryota > Metazoa > Hemichordata > Enteropneusta > Ptychoderidae > Ptychodera > Ptychodera flava. The sequence goes on along the minus strand of NC_091932.1, from coordinate 45,168,291 downwards.
GGAGATTTATTGGCAAAGCTGGTGTTTTATTGTGTCGTCTTTAAAGCCCCAATAGCTGCAAATGTGTAATAAACCGATCTCAAAATATCCTCAGTTTTCCAAGAGTTTTCTTTGAATAAGACCCATTAAAGACTGAAATATAAGCTCTTTTTTTGTATTTATATACATACCAAATATGAGCTAAAAAGTGTATAACACTGTAACGAGTGTTGAAAGTAGCAATGAGCATGTAAATTCACATGTTTTAACATCATTTTAGATTTCCGCCATTTTCAATGTGTTGTGCATTCAAGTAAATGGTATCATGCTTATTTCTTTAATGATAACGATGTGCATGTGCAGGAAATAATGCATATTTTGTACTTTTCCGTGGGAGCGCCATTTTATGAGTGCGGCACCCGTTTATTATTTAACCTGTTTAAATCGCGTAGGTATGGTCGAAATCAGCGAGCAGTGGTACTTCTATGCATGTCCTTCAGTTAGCACACTTGCACGAACCAACTTTGGTTTGAAAATAAAATCATGAAAATAATGCATAAAATTTGCAGATAAATGACAATCTGCAACAACGGACTTGCTCTCTTGCCTGGCTGTTTTCAAATTCTTTTTATTTTGTCTCATTTGTACTCATAAAAAAAACAAAGTGACTTGTTAAGAATATTTAAAATAAAATTTCTGGAACATAATAACCATAATGCCTTATCAAATGTTGCATTGCTTTTAATAGACATGCAAAAGAATTGCTCACATTGGAATAATATCAAATCTAGGTCATAATGTCAATATTTGATGACACAGCAAAAATTGAGCTGTACACTAAAGAAGAACACTGCCTTTTATAATTCATTAGATTTTCATCAAAAAAACTCACAGCACTTTTAACCCTTTTAGCGCCAAAGTCAATTTTGGTTGCCTTTATAAAATATAACCCAGTTAATTTTTTCATATTTTTGCCAAAATTTTGATGAGAAACTGTAGCCAATGAAAAGTGATGTCCATTTGGTCCAAAATTATCAAAAGATTTCAGAAAAATTCATCAAAATTCGTAAAATCTTGCATTAAAATTTTGGTGGGAAAAGTTACAGCGCTCAAAGGCTTAATTGCTAAGTTTAAAAGTCAAGGGTCCACGCTAACACAATTTGTTTTTTGTGTGAGTGCATTAATGCTATCACAAGACACACTCCCTCCAGCCTCTGTGCACCAGAGCAAGCTCACTTACCATAAGTGTTAAAATGTACACGTTTTTACCTGTAGTGTAATTTCAGCTTTGAAGTTGCCACCTGCCACCACATGGTCATGTTCTGTTATTCTTTTCTCCAATTCTAGGTAGGCTCGTCTCAGCTCTTTTTGCCTGATTTCGTGCTCTCTCTGTGCCTCCTTCAGTTTGTTTTCAAGTCTGAAAACAGAAACCATCAAATATGAATTGTAAATATAAAATAAACACTTGAGGACTGCAGATCCATTTACTTGTCATCTGTACAAGGGTCATCCATGGAGAAAAACAGCCTTCAAGACCTGAAAGTCCCACGGGAACTTCTATAAACAGCAACAGGCCATTTCCATGCCTTCCTATATGCATGACTGAACAGAGAGTACCATTGGGAAGTGACACGATATAAAAATACTACTTAATCTCTTGAAAATATTTTTCTCTGTGAGGGTCAATATTGATAATTTATGATTGGCATGCAGTGATGGCTATCCATAAATTTTTGAAAAACCAAATTAAACATTTTGCATGTTTTTCAAATTTCTTACTTTTCCATTTCAGCTTCCCTTCTCTTTCTTTCTTCTTCCTTTCTCATTTCTTTGACTTTCTCAATCTTTTCCAGGAGTTTCTCTGTGTTCCCAATCTCCCATTCTGCTAGCACGGTCTTGACTGCATCAACAGTTGCAATCTAGGGGTGGTTTTGCGTAAAGAGATGAAGATTTAACAACAAAGTGACAATGAACCCATATCATCTGTCAATTTTTTGTTTTCTCAATATATTCAGAGCATGTATGGCTTTCCTGATAATGAACCAAATTGTCTTGTTCTACAGAACATGAAACCTGCAGCAAGCCAAAATCTAAATGTCATGGTGAATCACACTGATATCAAATTGTTGTGACTTTCTATTATCTCAGATGACTGTGATACAATTCATGAAGACATTGTCCCAAATGACCCATGAACACAACACCATAATAAAACTGATTGTCATCAGGGTGTTCTGTCGTAGATTTTGAATGCTGATGTACAAACCCTGTACTAGAAATACAGTCAAACCTGCATACAGTCATCAATGGGGCATCAAAAAAGTGACCACTACATCTATATGAAAGTGGCCTTTCTGCAGTGGGATGGATGTGGTGTTACTTCCCTCATAGGTTGTGCACGAATGGCAAATATGAAACTTTAAGATAGATTGTGAATTTACAAAAAACATATCATAGATCTGTTAAAATCATGATATTTTATTTCTGGCACAACAATCACATCGTACACACATGAATCAAGTTAAATCAAACTAAGGCAATGGGATGATTTCTGTAACAATGTTCTATGCTATTCAATCAGAAATGTTGATCCATATACACAGGTGCTTCTATACATACCAATATAGAGGATTTACAGATGGGAGTTGGCCACTCTATAGAGGATTTAGAGATGGCCAATAACCATATGAAGGAATCAAGCACTCTATAGAGGTTGGCCGCTCTGTAGAGGGTTTTGACAGTTAAAATATCATGGCACTGCCTGAATCCATAGACAGTAGTCCCCCCTCTACTGTCAATGCTGAAACTGACCATTTTGGACAGTATTTTCTTTCACAATTTTTTATTTTGTGCAAGGAATGTTCATGCCATTTTGCTAACTAGCACACATCTATGTTACACATCAAGACCATATAATACTGTTTTTAATACTCAGTAATACACATGCTGAAAAATTATCAACATATATTCAATGATACCAGAGCTGTCATGACTCTCTACTGAACTGTGTGAAGTCGTCTGACAAACAACATGAGAAAAACTGCCGTGAAGAACTGTCCGGCCAAGCAGCTGGTTATGTATTCAAAATTAGCATATATTAGCATACAAATAATCAGCATATCAACGGACTAGCTTTTGACGTATGAATTTTAAGTGAGGGCGTCTTGACCGATGCGAGGAGAACTCCGCGAAAGTGGTAATTGGTGTTCGATGACAATAATTGGCGCTTGATTACCGTCTGATCGCATATCCATTATATTTGTTTGTTATAAAAATAAACTGTCTTACTCTTGTAAAAAACACGCCAGATTGTACTGCTTCTTGTCTCTTGTCACGCGCGTCTACCTATTATACTGAACCTGCTTTCTGTTCATAAGTTGCTTCTCTCAATACTACGTTATCGTTTCTTTTTGGAAGTGGCTATTCGCAACGCAGCCAGGAATCTAAATTTCTTATTCCCACCGCAGTGCTTATACCCAATCAGATAGCGGTTTACATATACAACCAATAAAATTGTAGCTTTCACACATTCAACGATGTTTGGTTAATATTAATTGCTCTGTAAGTCAAAGTGACGCGGTGAGTTGGCGGGACGCGTTAGAAGTGGCCGTAATTGCATATCTGGTGTCACGTTCGCTTCCGCGGATAGGATTTTTTTCCCTGCCCACTCTGTTTGTTCCTCTCTCGTTCTCTCTCTCTTTCTCTTTTTCCTTCCGTCTTCGGTGCGGTGCGAATAACACCTTTCTTTATTTTTTAATAAACTTTATAACCACAGTCCAAAATCCAGTCAGATAACTGGTTTCGAAATGTTTAGCCCGCACTTTTCCCGAACAAAGTCGTTCCGGTCCCAAAAATGAAGTCGTTTGCGGCCCCGAGAGTCACTCAATCGCGCCCTAAGACCAAAGGGTAGTTTTGTAGAATTTAACATTTACTTACTGCCAGAGTCATAATTACTGACAAAACATGTCCCTATCGCTCACTCTACCTGTCTTGTCCCTAGTGGGTCCGACTATCAATTTATTGTTTCTATCCCTCTCTCTACATACAGATACATTTTGTATCTTAGGGAGGGCCTAAAGCCAGGGAACGATCTCGGTGTCAAATTTATTTCTTTTGAGGGCCGGAACGACGACGTTGCTCTTGGGATCGGAATGGTTTGGCTTGGTGAAAAAGCGGGGCCGGAAGGGTTTGGGGCCGGATCGTCAACTACCCTGCAACAATTAGTGATCAATGACCCATGCCTCTATGGTTGTCACGGTATGGTGACATGGCAAGGAAGTAGTCCAGCGCCCGAGTTCGCACAAACGGCGTCAGTCTTGCAAAAGTCAGTAGCAATGCATGGGTGTCAAACAATGGTTTTGATAAGGGCAATTACCAACGACTTAAAATTCGCGTTTCTGGTTAAACCACCCTTCCTTTACTATGTACGGCTACACAAAACATATCCTATCTTTCCATTCTGATCGGTTTGTGTGTAACTTAAGCATGCAAGTGGAAAAACGACTATTTATAGTCTAAGATATCAATCTCGCGGAAATCGTTCATTACATGCCCCTCCTTTCAAACATGATCAAATGCATAATTAAGCGTACTTGGAACTTTGCGAATAGCCAAGAAAGAAGTGAAGATCGACAAAGCAATATACCTTAAACTGTTTTCGTCTTGTTAACAACCTTTCAGAAACATAGTGTATCAGTGGCTCTTGCGTTTGATTTGATGTTTAATGCAGTAAATGTATGAATCCGTTTTGAGATCATGGTTGATGTAAAGTAAGAAAAGTGTCGTGATTAAGCAACTACAAAGAAATTAATTGTCGTTATAAATGTGTTTGGTCGTTATAAATGCGTATTTGTGTTTGGGAGTGTGTGGTGTTTGTAATCAATTCTTTCAACTCAATCCTTGAACTCCCGGCTTATCATGGCTTATCAAGCTTAAGGTGTGAAAAACGAACATTCGTCAGTCCTTTGTTTCGCATAATGATTGGCAGCTGCGCGCTCCATTTATGTGCATTCAAATTAAGCCGCTTCGGCATTGGATTTGCATATATGCATGTGAAATGAGATTTCAACCCGTCGTTTTCACGGGTTGAAGCAGTTCTCGACCAGACCAACAGTTCTTCACGGCACTACTCGGCATGCAAGACAGATTTAGACATAAATTACAAAAACATACCTTATAAATATTAATTGTGACTTTGTAGCTTAAACAGTTTTTGATGTCAAATTTGGGTTCAACAGATTTCAAAAATTTGTTTTCATGCAGAAAGTTGGACTGTTTTACTTTAAAATGGCAGTGAACGAGGCAGTCACAAGACACAGTCCTCTTGGGAAAGGTTGATTTTAACCACAATCTGATATCCTATTGAGACAGCTGTGCACAATTCAATGTAATGTCAAATTGACATTGAAGCTAAGATTAAATCATAAATTACTACCAGAAAAGACCTATGTGCATTTGATTATGAAAATATGATTATTAAACACAGCAGGATGTTAGGTTACACTGAATGATAATAATTCTTACCCTTTTCATTGTGGTGTATCCAGTGCGTGGGCAAACCCATTGTTTATAAACCAAATTTATTTGTTATTAGTAAATTTTCAATAACATAAGGTCAAACCTTTGGAATAAATGATTCTTTGTAATTCAATGACAAATTAAATTAATGAAGACTTTTAAAGCATGACTAAGATGATTGATAATTGAGTCAAATTATGTTGAATTGAAGTGAGCGATGCCTTTGAGTGCTGGGTCATTTTTCTAATATGTCACCTTGAGGGAATATGCATCACAACCATCAATCATAATTGTCACAACTTTCTAAATCATTAGAGTCGATTGCACAATGCTGACAATATGGTTACACTATTTGCGAATAGATGTGTGAATTAAAAAAGGCTTAATGAAAGGGTGATTAGCCCAGGCTGAACACAGATAAAATAGAAACATATAGATATTGAGAACTGATACATGTATGTGAGAATCCAGTGGGTCCAGGAATGGCTGAAAGGCAGAAAGCAGCGAGTTATTATAAATGGTATAGCATCTGGTTGGAAAGACATTATTAGTGGTGTGCCAAAAGGGTCAGTACTTGGCCCCATACTGTTTTTGATTTTTAGCTCACATTTGGTTATACCAATGTGAGTTTATCGTATAAGCTGAAGTTGATGGCGTCTGTATGTATGTGTGTATGTATGTATGTATGTATGTATGTACAGTATGTCCGTCAACATCAAAAACACGCAAACCGCTGCACATTTCAGCTTGGTATTTGCTGTGTGGATGCATCCTGGGCTATAGATGGGATTTTGTTCAAATGAAGTCTGCATTGCCAAAATTATGCAAATGAGCTTACAAAATGTGAAAATGGTCAAGAATTAATATCTCGAGATCCGCTGTTTTGATTGCTTTGAAAATTTGTGTGCAAGTACCTTAGGTGAACCTTATACACTTTTATGAATATTGTGAAGATATCCTTAATTTTGTATTTTTACTGAATTTTTTGGTAATTTTTCTCATTTTCAGTACAAATTCTTCTTCTCTGAAACTGCCTGCCCAATCGCTCTCAAATTTGGGTAAGATCTTTGCGAGGGTGTTACGCTTCTAATTTGCTGAAATTATGACAAAATTGTGAAAATTACTATTTTGGAGCAATTTCGTCTTTTTTGGTCATAAATCTTAAACAGTATTTTCTTTTTAAAACCCCTGGACAGACAGCTTTTGTATTTGGTACTAAGACGTACAGAGATGACAATAGTTAGATATGTGGAAATAGTCCTGAAATATACAAATTTGTATTTTTAAGACAATATTGTCATTTTTGGTCAAGAAAACTTGTTCTCAAAATTATTTGTTTGATAGCTTTGTAATTTGCTATTAAGTCCCGAGGGATGTTATTAGATAAATTTTCTGCTCAAAGTATTGGGAAACCCCCAAATTTGTATATTTTAGGTAATTTTCTCAGTTTTTGACCTTAAATGACCTACACCAACCCAGGATACGTTTTGAGACAGTTTTGAAGGTTGTGAACATAATTTTGTCATATTTAGTATCAATTTGTAGGAAAATTTGATCCAGAAAACAAAGCTGAGGTGAATTTTTTCATTGCGGACCAATTTTGCAACTTTTCTATGTAAGACATACAAGAACTGATGAGAAATTTGGATCAAGGATAATTCCAGATGTTGTAAGCATTGCCCACAGTGGAAGGCATTTCACCATCTGACACTAACTTAAGTACTGTTTACATTAGAATGATAACACCCATCGCATTAATTAAAAAAACCCAAGGTTGTAAATGTATTTCCTGTCATTTTGCGTTATGTAATACCAAGGGATAGAACATTTGATATTCAGGAGGGAGTAGGGTCTAGAAGATTGATGAGGTGGCATTACTTTTTTACCAGATCCCTTGTACATTTTTTTACCCACTCCCACCTTTTATTTTTATCAAGCCTTCTCTGTCTTTTTGTTGTTGTTGACATTTGCTTATGTATGTAGAATCTGCGTGTCCTATTGCTATAGATGTTGATATGCATGTTCCTATAAAGATGACCTCCAGTACCTAAGTTGGAGACCTTATTTGCTTTTGTCATTCTTGTTTTTCCTGGTTTAAATATTTCTGGAGAGACCAATTCAAACCGAATGTGAGCACACTGTCCTTGACGGTATTTTTATAAATGATATCGACCATGGAATACTTTCGAGACTGAAGAAATTTGCCGACGACACCAAAATTTACCATCCACTATGCAATGACCATGACATTAAATTTTGCACGACAACTTAAACAAGTTGGAACAATGGTCAAAAGAATGGCAAATGGCCTTTAATGCAACAAAATATAAGACTATGCACATTGGTCAGAAAAACCCAAATAACACGTATAACATGGACAACACAAGAAGACTACAAAATACGGGGGAAGAGAAGGACTTAGGCATCACTATACAGTCAAATCTGAAACCGACAAGACAATGTGTACAGGCAACCAAGGCAGCGAACAGAATGCTAGGTTTAATCAAAAGGACTTTCACGCACAAATCCAAAGACATCATTTTTGTTTATATAAACAGTTGGTTGGGCCAAGACTTGAGTACACAGTTCAAACCTGGTCCTCATGGTTACAAAAAGACATAGCACTTTTAGAAAAAGTCCAACAAAGAGCAACGAAACTAATTCCAGAACTTCGCAACGTAAACTACGCAGATAGACTGAAATGCCTTGGTCCAACAACACTTGAACACAGAAGACTACGCAGTGACATGATTGAAACTTTCAAGATTCTACACCACTACGACTTGTGTGATCTCTCCTTTCAAAAAGCAATTTTCTGTAAAACCACGTGGACATAATTTAAAGTTGCCAAAACCATCAGTGACTCACATACGGAAGCATTTCTTTACATCCCGAATTGTCAATAAGTGGAATAGTCTACCAGCCAGTATTGTTAATTCACAAGATGTGAACACTTTTAAGCACGAATACGACCGCTATGAAGCAGCTACAACGATCTAGAGGGGTTCTATAATCCACTAGGATACCTTCCCCTTTATTTGTACTGAACTGAACTGAACTGAATATGTGAGACATTTGTCTAGCCCCATCTCTTCACTGAGTCCATAATCTGTCTAACTGTTATCAAAGCTCCATAAGCTTTATCTTTTGGTTATTTTTTCATGACTTTTGTTTTGTGGCTTCCCTACACTTTCTGCATTGAATCCCTATGCTGTAATTTATACTTCGTTCATACAGGCAAAAATTGAAATGTTTCAGCGACTTTATTTGTGATTTGTAAACACAGGGGATTAATAGTTTGGGTCCGCTCGTGTCCATACTCACAAAATTAAGCCATTGTTTTGATATTTAAGACGTCTTAATGCGCCCTCTCGAGTTCAAAAGGTGTGTATGGCCAAGCATACTGCATAACAAGATGGCTGAAACGAACGACGTCGTACTGGCTGTAAAGAATGTGAAAGAGGCTCCCCACCGAACTATCCAAAATGTTTTTGTGTCGAGTTTGTGTTTTATTCGTTTCTAAATTGTGTTCCTACATTCTTATCCGATTGTTTGTGTTAATAAAAATGTTTGTTTCGCCTCGCCATAAGCTTTCCTCACACAAACAAAACATTACCGTCCACACTAATCCAAACTTCCCTACAAATATCCGAGGCGAAACAAACATTTTTATTAACACAAAAATCGGATAAGAATGTAGGAACACATTTAAAACGAATCAAACACAAACTTAATGACTCAATCGAATATTTTTGTTCCCAATTAATAAATCATATAGACAATCTCAATTCTCGGTTTATGGCAATTTTTGTCGACTGATAAAAGTCTTTTCATCTTCAACATTCCATTCTAATTTCACCTACGGTATATAATATCCTAACCTCCTGTGACTTTCCTTCTAAACGTTGATTTGCCTTGTGCACCAAAGAGATGCTGTATTTTATGCCAAACGATGAAAAAAATATGTGAAGAAATAACCATGTATCAGTCAGTACGGCAGGCGAAACCCGGACGGCCATACCGATTGGAGACAGAGCAGAGTAGATCGAAACGCAAACGGGGGTTATTATAGGAAAGGCGGTGACTTATTTTACAGCTGAATAAAATGCTGTCTCTGGTTGTGTAAGTCTGTTGATCGAAATATATATTTTGTTCCCAGTTGATTAATCATGGGGGATGGCAGTCTCGATCTCCCCTTTATGGTTCGATATTTACTGACTCGTTCCCTCTCATTTTTGTCAATCAATGAAAGCATTTTCGTCTTCCATATTCAATATTACTTTGACCGATGTTACATCCTGACCTATACTGTCATTAGTTGTGACCAACGTACAAAGATATTGCCCATGCGTCCGGCTGATGAGATGTTTTGCAAAACGGGAGACATCGATGTCAGTCTTTCCGGACTGTTTACATGTAGCTAATAGGGGATATCAAAGGAGATGAATCAGTTAGTTGAATAAAACATAACTTTTCGGACTTATTTTATGTCAATTTTGTCAATGTCGGACTTTTGATTCAAGAGAAACCAGAATCACCTACAGAGATGTCTGTATTAAACACGACGAACAATTGGGAATAGTTTGTTATGCTACTGTCGGTCTCAGTCGTGGTGTCTCTCCCATAAAATTTCGAAGCTATAGGTCTACACTTGTCGTTTCGATTCACAGGTAGCGGTACACCGATGACCAGATATTGTACTGTTCTTAAAACTAGTCTAAGCAATGTTACGACACTGCACTATTTGCCATCGTGTCTCCCCGTGAACGTCCTTGAATCTATGGACGTGACCATTGTTTTACTGCGCCCATTAGAGTGTAAACCCCTGTTCGTTACCAGCAGAATACTTTTTAAAGTTCTGTACATCAGTGTACACTGTGTGTATAAGCCCTAAACCTAGTTTAATTCAATTATGGAAAGGTATTAAAGAATAAAGGGTCGTTACAGTTGCTAAAATTGCAAGAAAAACGGCACTTTTTACTCAAATAGTCCTATTCACAAGCTCTATTGTTTTAAATCACGTCCATGGTGTGCTGTTGATTTTCATTCTTTCGTGCAATTTCATTCGCTTGAAGCAATTATCCTTTCATTTGACTGCTCTGTGGGACTCTTCTGAATATGTGTTTTGGATAAAAAGAACTCTACAGTGAAAGACATAAACTTCGACGGTGATAGGTATACAATATCGGTTCTCGACGGTGATAGGTATACAATATCGGTTCGATGTGTGAAGATATACAGATTACAAGTTATTTTAGAAGTTCTCAAAACCAGTAAAAATAATTCTGCGCGCCACTTATTGATAATTTCTTCTTGTGAACGTCCTTGAATCCGTGACCGCGACCATTGTTTTCGAAGTGTTCGACGGTGGATGATCGGTAGATTAATGAAGATATATGTTACTGAACTATCGTGTGATTGTTTAATAGCATGGTTAGGTAATAGACGGTGTAGTCTGTAGAGGCGATACGGCGAAATTCCACGGCCCAAGGGAGCGTACATCGCATGGTTTCTTACAACGAACCATAGACAGAGCCGTCGGTTTCCATAGCTACTACGTGAAATCCGGCCTCACCGATGTCCCGGGCCGATGTCCCTGTCCTGATTTGGAGAACAACTTTCAAGCTGCGTGTTGAGGTTCAGATGTCCGATTTTTTCATATTCAAAAGGCTTATTGATTTACAGAGAACGCCCGTCTTGTTTTTAGCTTTAACTTAGCACAAGATGGCAATTGAAAATTCAAAGCCAAATAGCCAGTGGGAAAAAAATAGACGACTCGCTCTCACCAGCGGTCGAGGTCGCAATGAAAAAAAAATCGAAGTCTCTGAAATCGGTATCATTGCTCCGCCATGTTTATTGTTGGTTGTACGGCCAGTTTAAAGTCACAGACTTTCTTCAAGGTAAAGTTCATATAATTGCCATACCGCGAAGTTCCCTGTGCATTTCAATATGTCTATTTGGAAGCAAAAGCGCCACGGACATTCGATCGATGGTGATGAACTTTCTCCAGGGCGTGACATGTCACCAGTTACGAACTTTACCGGTTTTCGATACGAAATATGCAATATATTATCAGCGTTGTTCACGTTGTGTTTTGAGTTTGATATGGAATATAACAGGAAAACACTAACAATTAGAGTGACGATAGAGACCATGCCCGATACGGAAAAATTGACATCAACTACTTGCAATGAGCAGTGACCTGAAACTTCAGACTGATATATAAATGTCGACAATATAAAACATTGAAATGCCGGAGAGAGCGAGGGAGAGAGAGGTTTACGCGGTCGCGAACTGATTATACTCTTTCGGATATGACTTCGGTGTAGACGATACACAGACATCGAAAATGTACACCTACTTTCCAGAAATTCGACTAATCTTATAATAAAGAGTGGAACAAATCCAAAAGTGTTGGTGGAAGTAAATCTTCAGATGTTGGTTTTCTAAAGTTAGATAATACTTACAGAAATATGGTCGTCATAGCCTTCTTTTAAAAACTATTATCTTCAACACCACGTTTCCTATGATCGGTGATGTCATTTTTTATTATTTTTACAAACTTTCAATGCATCAAACGCTATAAGACTATCTCATCTGCCTGTCAAGGAGTTACAATATATTTCCAAGGGCTGGCACACGATGTCAACTTACGTGTCGTCCGTCGAGCGGCCGGTGGCAGTCTCACAGATTGTTCCGTTTGTAATCGCGGCCACTTTGATTTGATGTGACACCAACGTGCGTTTGAGGTTTTTTTGTTACGAAATTTGTCGACCTCACAAAATTTCACAGTCCATGCTTTGAAGCAGTCTCAACATGGCAAAAATGTCTCGCTTAAATTTCATCCTCGTCTTTCCAAATTAAATTCGACCACTAATTTATTTCGGCAGTTTTAATTCCCTATTAATTCGACGTTTTTCAAATCGTAATGAATTTTTTCTGGTCGAATTGATAGGGTTTTTGGTATCAAGCTTATCTCTTCGTCGGACCAGTATACCGCGAGATGTAGTACTGTGTTCGGCAGCCATGGCGAAAGTGAATATTGTATATTGGTTGTTGTTTGTTTTATGTTACAAATACCTGTCGCGTGAGGGCGTTTGAAACGCTTCTGAAGCGGCTCAGTCTGTCCACACAGCGATTTGCGGATAGAGTTAATCCCTACAACGGCTCTGGTCGGGCCGACTAAACCGTCTCAAATCTGAAACGCTTCAGAACCATTTCGGAGTGTCCACACATAACTTTCTGTGTCAGTATTGGCCCAGAACCGTTTCAGAGACGTTTCAATGGCCTGTGTATGAACGGCATATTAATGCCAAGTATTTAGCATATAAACACAACCTATATGAGTACAATCTATATTGTTATTGTTGAAAATTGTATTCAAGTCCAGACTAGAATTCATTTGTAAACAATAAACAATGATCACTACACACATACAAGCTGTGTTGACAAAAGAATACTCAAAATTTCAGCATGACAAACGCATTAGGGTCATACACAGTAGTTGATATACCAAAGCAGAATACTGAAAAACTTGCCGATGTTACAGCTTATGTCCCTTCAATGATGTAAAAACTAAACCAAACATCTCAACACCATCAACAGATTCTTCTCTATAAGTCAGTTAGTTGGTACACGGTATTTATTCTATTCAGGGATTAACTTTTTTCAGTTTTCAAATTGCATATAATTATGAAAAGTGTTAATTTTTTTTTTCTCTGTCTAAAATCAGATTGAAAATTTTGCTTCATTATGAGAGAATGCTGTTGAAAATCCTTGAACAATTTGCCCAAAATTTCACTTTATACAAGTATTTACATTCTCATGGGAGCAGTCAATAGTGATGATATTTTATCATAAATATTGTATGCAGGACTACCGCAAAGTGGAGTGTAAATGGTACGTAGGACTATCATAAAGACGGCTGTAAATGGTAGTACGTAGGACTACAACAAAGTGGGCTATATACTGTATGTAAGACTACCACAAAGATGGCTGTAACTGGTACGTAGGGCTATCACAAAGACGGCTGTAAATGGTAGTGCATAGGACTACCACAAAGTGGGCTGTATACTGCATGTAGGACAACCACATACATGTAGTGGGCTGTATACAGTACATGTATGTGGACTACACCACAAGTGGCTATAAATGATACACAGGACTACCACAAAGAGGGCTGTATGTATACTGTACTCTACATTGTAGCTGTGAATCCATAGCTGTGGTGTTTTTGGACGGGATTCTGCCTTTAACGGTTCGTTTTGACTTATACGTTTTCAACCCCACCACCACACCTATGGAAATTCCGTTGACTAAGGTTCACAATCTATCCAACAGCACGCTTGTTGCAACTTTGTTCGGCGATATTTCAAAAACTTTCCACCCAAATTACAATTGCCAACACTCATCGAAAGCTTTGTTCTTAGGGACCTACCATGACCAGAAATCTGCTCAAAAATCACCAAACTATCGCCTTTTTTAAGCTTTTTCTGACATGACTACTCGGAAACTGTTCTTTTTCTGGCATACGAGCCGGGACGAGGCTCAGTGCAGCGCATCACTAAAGTCATGTGGGCGGTGACCTGACGTGGTGGCCGGCATCATCAGTGATGTCAGTTTGTGTTCAGAAGTTGCGAGGTCACCGCTCATGTGAATTTAGTGACGTGCTGCACTGAGCCTGGTCCATCACTTGTACGCCAGAAAATGAACAGTTTCCGTGCTGTATGCAGGACTACCCGGCAAAAAGTGGGGCTGCATATGTGGTCAGAGTGAATTTATCTTGAAACTGGTCCCACAGCACAGAATGCTCAATGCGAAATGAAAATAAAATTTAACAAAAAGTTATTGCTCTGACCTGTTCTGGATTTTGTCCGTCATTAGCGTAGAGTCTTGGATCCGCTCCATTCTGTAGCAATATTTCCACAGCCTCAAGATGTCCACTGAATGCAGCTCTATACAATGGTGTCCTTTCAAACTGTCCCCGGCTGTTCGGATCAGCTCCTTTCTCTAGCAGCATTTTGATGGTGTCAGCGTGTCCTCCACTGGCAGCCTCAGACAGCGGTGTGTTGTTATTTGCATCAGCACAGTCCACCATTTCAAGCTGATGTCTGGCACGGATTGTTCTGCCTATTGAGTCATTTTTGACACCATTTTTGGTGTCTTCTTGGTCTACCTAAAATGTAAATTTAATGAAATCAAAGAGAAAGAATTATGTATATGAACAATGAAATTCTATCAAGACAAAGATTCAATGGTAAAGTCAAATCTAGTTGTCTAGTGTGTAAGTGTCAGAGACCACTGATGGTTTACTGCAAACCAGTGGCTTTTGCAGCATTCATACTCCATAGTTCAAATTACAACAATACATGTACAACTAACGAACAATCAATCTTTGGTTCTGAAAATTCAGGGGGCCGTCCAAATACAAACTTCTCAAGAATATCATTATTTTTTTTATCAATTTTGCATGATATCCACACATAAAGCAAAGGTTAATCATGGCATAAATCACTACTATCAAATAATATAAATAGACTCACTATTTGTATCAGTTGTGATACCTGGCTGTGGTGGTGCAATCCTATTAAACCGGGTGGGTGCAACTACAAACAGGAAAAAGGTTGAAACATACAAATGAAAGCTGATGTAGCTCACCTCTTTCAAAACTTGAGTTATTTCATCATTGTCCCCATCAAAAGCGGCTTCCAGAATTCTTTTTCTTCTTTTGATGGCTTCTCTCTTTCTTCTTCTCTCTTCTTCTTCTTTCTCTCTTTCCCTAGCTGCCTGCTCCTGTTCCCTTTTCACTATCGCTAAAAATGCCTACGGAAGAAAACATGGTGATATCACTGCACTGCAATCAGGAAAGTTGTCTAGAACCACTCCATAGTCTTGGTATGATACTCCGAAACTTATGTCTAGTGTTGTGTTCTGATTTTCTGTAAAAGTCATAAAACTACTCATTTGACTGTGAAAGGACTCCAGCCTGGAAAAATACACCATTTGTGTCCCCCTGAAGTCAATCACTGAATTTGTCCCTCCGGTAATTTGCTATTAATGCCATGGGAGTTACTCTATTCTTATACGTGATTCCAAATTCTGGCAGACAGCTTTGTCTCCTGGAGACTGGTTGTGTGTATACTACATGTATGCAGCTCTGCTTGAAAAAGTCACGTGGGGATGGATCAAAGTTACAAAAAAATTTTCTAGACTGGTTTTTGTAGGCCAGGGTCATTTCACTGTCAAATGAGCAGTCCTATGGCTTTGGCAGAAAAGCAGTGCACAATGTGAGTTTTGAGTATAATACCAAAACTATTCAGAGACTATACAAAATCGGAAAAGGCAAATGTGGCTCTATCAGTTCACAATCAATACTGGAGATCATAGTGTTAATATCTTTCTGATGCATTGGAAAATGATTCATTGGTGATTTGAACACTATATTAACAAACAATTTAATCTTGAATGAAAAATTGAAAATGATTGTTTAAAATATTTTCTTATCCTGCAGTACTACCAATTTTTTGAACTCAGAAGAATTGATTTTTTGTTTTAAAATCATGTTGCCAAATGTATAGCCTATAATGTACAGCCAGTCTTTAAATTTATTTTACAAAATTTGTTAAGTAAACTATCAACGGCTGTAAATATGGGCCACCGTTGAATATCATAAGTCCATTTGTCTAGATGCGAATATGCAGCATTACTGCGTCAGAGTGGAGTGTTGATTATTGTTCTGAAATGAGGTCAACCAGGGGTCACCACTGCCAAAGTGGGATGTGACCCCAGTTGACCTCTCAACACTGTGCAGGTAACACTGTATATTTACAGCTATACATTTTCAATGGCAATATTGCAGGTGTCAAGAATATCATGAAAAGTTAGTTTGAATTCCACGGACAATAGACATGGATATGTTTGATTTCAAGATTATCCCGCTAATCCATACCTCTTTTTCCAGTCTTTCCATCTCTGCTTCATAATCTTCCTTCTGTTTCTTCACCTTCCTCACAGCCACCTTGCCAAGAAATCTCCGAATCCATTTTTGAATGACAATTGCTGCCAGGTCCTGTTTTGTTGGTTCCTTTTTCACCGGCTTTGCAGGGGGCTGATTTCCTTTGCCCTTGGCAGTGACTGGTTTTCCCTTAGCTGCTGTACCTACTGGCTTTTTTACACCACCTTAAAAGACAAAAATACCAAATAATCTATTTCTGATCATTGTGTTCCCTGCAATTTGTTCTTCTATTCATACAAGGAAACTTATCTGATTCACTTTTTATCTATTTATAAGTTGCTATAGCAAATTCCTGGGGCAATGAGAAAATGGACACTTTGACAGATCTCACAAAACACATGTGTACACAAATTGTGTCAAATTCTTATGACAAGTTCAAACTGAACGGTTATAAAACTTGGTAATATTATGTCACAGTTGAAACCATTCACCTCTATGCATTACATTGGACTACTCTGTGCATTTTATGTGAAGATTTCAGTGCAGATATGCACAGTATCCACGGTTTTTGCTTTTTCGCATGGGGCTGCGATGTAATGTTTGGACAAACATTTAATCGCAGTGTAATCTTTATCTTGTTCATAATTGCATTTACAGTCTCAGCGGGTATTTAACAATAAGTGTATGTACACATACCTAAAATAGTACATTCTCAAAAACTTATTTTAGTTTGAAAATAAAAATCATAATATAATGCTAAAAGATACAGCTAGTGGTGCTTTACCCTCTTTACATGAAAACAGATGTCAATGTGTTGTACACTCACTTGCTTCTTGGTTAAATTGTTTCTTAAAATGTGTCTGCACCATACAATTTGAAGAAAGACAAACTTTAGGAATTTATTCATAAACTTGTGCACAGTCCCTCCAGGACTGTGACTTGTGTTAAGTCATGAACTTAAACTTGTTATGAAATGGTCTTATTGTATCTATTATGTCTTGTTTGTCTTTGTTTTAGTAGTCTCATGTACGGACATGTTTGGGTTTCAAGGCGACAAACTGGCCTTGGTAACCAATAGAGCATAGTATACTAACATTAACAAGACGATGTATATTCATAGAACACTGCTGGAGCGTTGCAAGAAAATACTAACTGCTAATTATTTAAGTCAAAGTTGATTACAGTAAATCATTGCAACACCATGGAGGTTGAAGCCCTTCCACCTCCTTGGTAATACACCATGGAGGCGGCTAGCTGCAAAATTGTAGCGCTACGGTGAGGCGGTCGGTGTGTTTTGCTTTTTAAAGTTTTTGCGGCCTCGCTCACCAGCTCGGCGAGATCTCGAGTTATCGGTGTATGCTTACACAAACCATGGACGTCTTTTTTTGCGTCCATACACAAAGTGAACCTCTACTTTGCTCGAACTGTTTGTGCTGTTGCTGAACCCATAAGCATCGAGTGGATGAGCGGCAGGGCCTCACCTATCTACGTTGCAGTGCAATAAATCGCTTTTAGTTACCCTCATCGACCCCCCCCCCCCCCCCGGCCCCTTTTCTCTTCCCGATTTTGACTGAGGGGGTCGCCACTTGACACGACTGAAATTAGATTACGATACATCAATCAGACCATACTGACTTGTGTCTCTACAAAAAACTGAAATTGTTTTGGTGTTGTCACTGATCCGATGGTGTGATATGACAGATGAGCCACTTGTTGACACCCCTGCGAGCTAGTAGATCCTGATATTAAACTGAGTCTACTTGCCTTTAGCTGCCGGAGCGGCTGGTTTCTTCACTGGCACAGTTTTCGCAGCCGGTTTAGCTGCCGGTTTGGCTACGGGCTTTTTGGGTGGCATCTTCGTCTATAGCCCTCCAGAATATATAGAGTTGCAACGTCAACACCACCTTTCCTAGAGAACATGTATGTGCATTGAAATGTTGTCATGTCAGTGAGCAGCCATTTTTGACGCCAACATTGCATGATGGGTAGGACACTCCAATGACATTTGCATAACGTTATAGTCAGTATCCACAACAGTTCTTGGTCTCTGCACAGGGTCTCGCGAGCAATATTCGTCTTGAAGTTATGAATATGATCAATAAGTGTCTTGTATTAAACTTTTTTTCATTATACAAGCCTTACCTGTGTCTAGTGTGTGCTGGTCAGTTTCTTCAGCCTGGGGGGGGGGTGGATTCATGGGGGGGGGGGGGGGGGGTTTTCACCCTGTTTTTGACTTTGGTGATAGGGCCTAGGGGGGGGTCACCATGTTTTTGAAATCTCCAATAGGGGGGGTCAGTGTATTTTTGAATTTTGTCACAGGCTCATCATTGCCTAAAATGCTAGTGTCAGCCACAAATTTCATCATTCAGTTGTATTTTCGGCACGCCTTCGGGCGCCATACTTTAATAAATCAGAGATATCTTGATGTTTGCAGAGTGAAAGTGTACCATTATGAAATCTGTATTTCATATGAAAGGATGACAAATTCCTGATACTTTTCTGTTCTCTCTATGATAATTCAGTATGAGAAAGCAACATGCACAAATATTTCACAATATATATTTGATACAGTGACTTATTTTAGAGATAGAAAAATGACAAGATATCTTTCCTTCTCATTGATGCAATTATTTTCCTTTGTGTCAAAGGTTTTCTGTAGAAAGATGCTTTTTTATGACCAAAATAACAGTTAAAAAGGGCAGTTTTTGTCATTATTAGCTGTGCTTTTATGGTTTCAATGTTACAAGAAAAGGTCCTCTCAGACACTGTACACATCAGATTTGGCTAAAAAAGCTCTCTATGGCTCCTCAGGAGATTTATTGGATGGTTGGCAAGTCTTAACACCCATCAAAGTTTTTGATTCACTGCTTTTTCCTCTTTGATTTTAATGATTGACATCCATTTCTGTACAACAGTTCAGGACATCTGGTTAAGCATAGAAAGTGTGAAATACATTCACAGCTCATTCAAAATACAGCTCATTCAAAATATACTGTATTCGTACTGTATTCAAACTTTAAGATTGACACTTTGAAATTCCTATCTTACAACTGACATGTCAACAATTTCATTAAAACATAGAATGACTATTTAAAATATAAATAAATGTAAAATGTAAAATATAATATATATATATATATATATATATATATATAATATATATATATATATATATATATATATATATATATATATAATTTATGTCCACCTTTGTTTTACCTATGTCGCGCGGGGCGGGGGTCACCCTGTTTTCGAAATTTGGAATAGGGGGGTCACCCTGTTTTCAAATTTGGAATAGGGGGGTCAGCCACTTTTTGACGTCGACAAAAAATAATCCACCGGTCCCCCAGGCCAAAGAAACTGACCAGTCCCTAATCCCCTTCATTAGCCTAATTTGTTCTGCCGAACACCAACCATCGGGGGCTTATCGTCCGTCTACTACCTTATGAGCTCCTAACGAGGTATTAGGTCAGGGCGATAACACCCCCCCCCCCCGCGTCGGTGATCGGCAGAACAATTTTTGTTCGTGTAGTTGTTTGAAATAGACATTTTTACATCGGTGCATGTGTTTACATTAAAGTGAATTATCTTAGGGAGCATTCGTTTTTTACGGGGAGGGGGTCGGTGGAACTTGAGCAACAAATGAACGACCCCCGTCCAAATCAAATTTCTAAAATTTGACACCCCCAATTCATCAATCGTAAATTGTGACCCCCCCAAAAAAAAAAAAAAAACAAAAAAAAAACCAAAAACAAAATAATCAGATTTGATTCATTAACCCTTCACACCCTATGGCCCTGGGCTGAAAATTAGGCCCTTCAAAAGTGTTGCAAGAAAAAGAGTTACCAACCCCAATTTTAATGCTGCAAAAACAACGACCCTCCCCCAGATGTCACAGTCCGTATCAATAATATCTTAATTGACTTATAATTTCCCATTTGACCTTTTAACTTTCAAAGAATCCTTTTTGAACTTTACAAATAATCACTGGGTGAAATTCCAATATCATATTGGTTTTTCAGATCTGCTCTTTCAAATATAATATTCTCGTCACGTACATTTATATCAATTGTCAAACTTTTTTAAAGCACAGATTTTAGTTTTGTATTGTAAAAATATATTCAAAGTTTCCTCACATACCACAATGTATAGAGAATCAATATCTTTGGTGAAATTCCAAAATCAAATTTCTTGCACACACATGAACTTGTAACCGCCCTAGTCTAATCAAGTACTTATATCAATAATCAAGAGTACATAAATACACAGATTTACCTAGTTTTGTATTGGAAAAAAATTATTCATAGTTTCTTCATAGACCAACATGTATAGTGAATCAACATTTCGGTGAAATTCCAAAATCAAATTTCTTGCTCACACATGCACCGGTAACTACCCTAGTCTGATCAAGTACATTAATATCAATAATCAAGAGTCTATAAATACACAGATTTAGCTAGTTTTGTATTTAAAAGAAATTATTCATAGCTTCTTATAGACTACTCATAGATTATGTATGGAGGACCAAGCAACATTTCAGTGAAATTCCAAAGTCAATTTTTTTTCCATAACTCCATACAAACCTTTGTAAAATTTGACCCCCCTTCCAATCATTGATAATAAAATTTGACCCCCTAAAATAACGGTTTCGTAATAGTCACCCTCCCCCCCCTCGATTTCCACCGACAGCCCTCCCCGTTTAACACGAATGCTCCCTTACCGATGTTTTTTTAACAAAGTAAATGTGTTTTTCATTAGAATACTGTCGTTAAGTTTCATGGAGTTGGACAAAACTTTAAGAATTAAGTTATTTTTTTATCCCACATCCATATTTTATCGTAAATATCGTGACTGTGATATCAGTGACAACGACAGTTGGGAAACTACTCTGTGGTAATGAAGAATGGGAAATTCAATGAAATCTTTACTGCAAATAAGACCCTTAGTGTGTCATAAATAATACAAACAAAATTAACAAAATCATGTTTGTTTTTTTTGTTGTATATGAGCCACGTCTCAGAAAATTACTTTTTCAGTCTCAGCTAAATATTCAATGAATTGGTCAAATGTCACCTCAGATGCCACCAGAGAATACCATTTCTACTCCAAAATTTTATTTTTCGCCTTGCGAGAGGGGAGGACACCCCCTCTAGCGCTCTCCCCCCCCCCTCGTTCGCTACGCTCACTCACTCGCTACGCTCACTCGCCGCTCGGTCGCTTCCCTCCCTCGCAGTCCTCCCGTCTACTTTCTTAAATTACCTAGCTACCTTTAAATATAAGGACAACATTGCACTATATTGTAAAGATACCTCTGTGTCGATCACCCTCGCAAACACTCGCTCAGCATCTCTCTTCAGGTACCCAAATACACCATTTACACTTTTGCATGTTCATCACACACATTTTCTTCTAAATACACACATAATGTGTTGATAAGCCAGACATTAAAGTTGCCGACTCATTTAACTACTGGTTAGAAAAATATGAAAGTCTCTTGGGTCTTTCCAAAGAGGTACAGGAGGTGTCTCAAAATCGCACGAAAAACATACCAGGGATTATATGTTCTTGGCAGAGACGGAAAACGTTCGCTTCCGCGGCTAATTTTCCCTCGTCGCTAAGGCCCCCTACGGGCCGGCGCTACTCAGCCAACACGACAGAATACCGTAACTTCAAGTGCAATAAGCCGGCACAGTGCCCGTGGGCTTACAAAATACTATTGCATTTGCAGCTGCTCAATCTCTGTGCGAATGCCTTTAAACTTCACATCGCCTACACCTCACCTTTCCCTTAGGGTTTAGTCTGGACATATAGTGGAAAACAAAGGGAAAAGATAAAAACGTACCGTCTCTACTGCAGAGACGACGTCAACTGTACCACTGTGAAATGTGATGCGATGCTTTCAGCGACGCTGACAAACATAATTTTGGCCCCGGTTACTCCAGGTTATGGACTGGACCTATTGAGCCTGCCTTCAGACCATTTTCATAATAAAATAGATTATATAAATGTTATCTCGGATACATGACGCAAACAATGGTACAAATGCGCGTCCTATTACCCCTATTACGTCTCAAATACGCACTATGGATCGGGTAAAGAGGGAACTTGGGGACCTGGATTGATAGCGATTGCCAAGCTTTGCAAGGCAAGACAGGCTGCGGTGCGAATAAAAAATTAGATTCCTTATCCGCACCGCTGCGTTGCGAATAAGAAATTTAAATTCCTTATCCGCACCGCTGCGGTGCGAATAACATCTTCCTTTCAAAACAGCATCGGTGAAATGTTTTCTTCTCGCCGAGGAAGTTGGGAAAGTCACCTAATGTATTCATGTGGCTGGGTATCCCCAAACAGACTTTTGATCCCGAAATCTATATTTGTAAAGAAAGGTCATGATTTTCATAACAAAGGGTGGGAAATTAGTCGATTGACACGGAGATCCAGTGGAGTGATTGGCTAAAGTACGTTCTGAATACTTATGTAGATTTTTTTATGCAAATGACAACTCCCAATATGGTTGATCGATTAGACTGACCTGTCCCGTTTGAAATTTGCTGATGACCACTCATCTTGGTTTGTCATCACCACCTCTCGATGTTGTCTGTGGATATTTTATGTTTTATTTTGTTGTTCAACTTGGTGAATTATGGCAACAATTTTGCGGGCCACTTCACAAGAATCTTTTCCCCTTTGCTACAAATTCAAAAAAATGAAAGCTGGGATCGGGAAACTTGTCTTGTATTTGTACAATGACCTGGCGTCTTTTGGATTCAGGCATAGACCTAGACTTGGTTCAAGTCGGTGAATTTCTAAAAAATAAAATCATTTGTACTAGTTTCTCTTATGTCTCTCCTATTTCATACAAACCCTATTTGGTATTTTCTTCGAGTCTGCGCAGTAGTGAGTTAGATTCACTGAACCGGATTCACTGTTTCCGAGAGAAACTCCCCTGTATAGCAAATCGCGATCACCCCACTCACGCGTTTCACATGACAGCAGAACACAAATCATCGCATTCACCCAACTTAAACATTCACAAATCACAGACTTGAACCATGTCTAAGCATAGACCCTTAACCCTTTGAGTGCTGTAATTTTTCCCGCCAATGATTTGTATTATAGTGCAGCAACATTTTTTCCGATTTTTATGAATAATTCTGTAATGTTTTGATAATTTAGCACCAAATGGACATCTCATTTCAATGGCTACATTTTTTATCATAATTTTGGCAAAAATCTGAAAAAATTGACTACGGTATGTTTTATAAAGGTGACACAAATTGACTTTGGCGCTCAAACAGCATGGTTTTGTTCGACAGCGCTCTTGCACAACCAATCTTGCTGTTCTTGTGAAAAATGCTATTGATACAATAGAAAGTAAACAACAACTTTATATTATCTATACAGATTTCAGTAAGGCTTTTGATAGAGTTGATCACGTTTTCCTGCTCCAGAAATTACAGTATTTTGGCATTCATCAGAATATTCTGAAATGGTTAAAAAGTTATTTGAATAATAGGCAGCAATGTGTCCTAGTAAATGGAGCAGCGTCAACTTGGTACCAGATAACATCCGGTGTGCCACAAGGTTCCATTCTTTGGCCTTTACTATTTTTATTATACATAAATGACTTGCCGATGACTGTATCTGTTCCGTCTTTGCTGTTTGCAGACGATGCCAAACTTTTCAGTCGTGTTAAAACTCTTGATGATAGCAAGCACTTACAAAAGTCTTTAGATAAGCTTGTTCAGTGGTCAAAAATTTGGCGCTTAGATTTGAATGCCAGCAAATGTAAGGTACTTACCATCACCTTAAAAAAGAAACATATTAAGTTTAATTACCATGTGGATAATTGTTTGCTCGATCATGTTTCTCACATTAAGGATTTGGGTATCATTTTTGATTCAAAACTCACTTTTGTTCATCACATTGACTCTATTGTAGGTAAAGCCAATCGCATAATTGGTCTCATTAAACGCAATTTTAATTTGATTACTCAAGTTGCTGTCCTTTGACACCTGTTTATTACTATGGTGCGTCCAATTTTAGAATATAATGCAGTCATTTTCAATTCAATTTCTGAGAGTCAGCCAAACCGTATTGAGTCAATTCAGAAACCTTTTCCTTGATATTTACATCATAAACAGGGATGTCACAGTGACTTTTCATCTTGGTGTAATTGTGACTATAACTTGCTCTGTAATCTTTTTAAAATTCAACCTCTGTTTTTACGTAGGAAATTATTTGATTGTATGTTTGTGCGTAAATGTCTTTTATCTTCTTATGACTCTACAGATTGTACAGGTTTTTATGGTCTATGCGTACCTAGATATTCTGCTAGACATAGACCTCTATTACATATCCCTTATTGTAGAGTTAATGTTACAAAAAAGTGGCCTGATTGGACATACGTCAAGACTTTTTAATGATCTGATTGATAAGGTTTGCGATGTCGATGTTTTTAAGAATCTCATTCAACTTTAAAAAGATATGTTAATTTGTTTTTGTAATTGTTTGATTTTTAGCGTGCTTTTTTGTTTGTTTAAATTTTAGTGTCTTTTAATCTTCTTTTTTTATTTTCTTGTCTGTAAGTGGCTGCCTGATGGCGCTGTTGATGAGCAAATAAAATAAAATAAAAAAAATAAAAAAACAAAGCATTAATGGTTGAGGTAATCTTATAGGTTTTCTGGTGAACCAATAACATTTATATCAGTAATCAAGTTTGAAAATTTTATTTTGACATCCTACTTAGACTTATTAATTTTCAAAATCATGAATTCGTGAAGCACTGTATCCTGAACACGACTGGAACTAATTTGGGATAATTTGATCTTCATATTTTTCAAATTTCGCACAAGTGTTTGGTGCCCTATTGCTGAATGATACTATATTATAAATTACTCATAAAACAAGTGTATAACTTAAAAAGAAAAGCAGATGAGCTTACATTTGCAGATGAAACCGACATCACTTCACTATCCAATTATCCCAAATTAGTTCCAATCGTGTTCCTGGTACACATTTGTTGACCGGGCATCCCTTATACATGCTTTTCTAAACTGCAGTAAATGAACCATGATGTTCCCTCAGTTTCGAAGCCAAAGCTTTTCACATATTGTCCCCGCTGGGGAATTTTCAGGTATATAATCGATCTTTATTACACAACGTATGCTTACGCAGAGTGTTGATGGGGCTGTCACGGTCGTGATGGTGAGAGCGCCAGTGCGGTCAGTAATTTTCCTTTTGGGGTGAAGTGAATTCAGGGAACAAACAAGTGGTAAAGGGAGGCCAGTTTCGAACAGCTTTCACTTTCCCATAGAACTAATCAGCTTGTTGTCTGCTCCACTGGAACATAGAAGTGCTGTGAAATAAGTGTAATAATGATCAATTATATACCTGAAAATTCCCAGCGGGGACAATATGTAGAAAGCTTTGGCTTCGAAACTCAGGGAACATCATGGTTCATTTACTGCAGTTTAGAATACCACGAGAGGGCGCTTACCGAGATCAACTCATAAATCAATCATGATTGCAGCAGCAGTGGCTGATAACCAAGAAGTTGGCTTCGTCCCTGGATAACAGTCGACGTCCATACCAGTCAACTTGGGAACGCCCATGCTTCCTATTATCGATTGGTTCACAGGCATTAGACTCAATGCAAGCAAACCGTCACTGATGCAACCAGTAAGAATAAAATATTCTTACTGGTTGTGACGGTTTGCTTGTATATTGAGTCGGATATGACTGTTGGTTGGTTGTTGGTTGGTTGGTTGGTTGGTTGGTTAGTTGGTTGGTTGGTTGGCTGGTTGGTTGGTTGGTTGGTTGGTTGGTTGGTTGGTTGGTTGATTGGTTGGTTGGTTGGTTGATTGGTTGGTTGGTTGGTTGGTTGGTTGGTTGGTTGGTTGGTTGGTTGGTTGGTTGGTTGATTGGTTGGTTGGTTGGTTGCTCAGTTATAAACCAGTACAGAAAGACGCGCGAGTGTCTCCATACACTGGCACTGTAGTTCACACCTCAAAACTGAAACACGTAAACTTTTGCACAAACTTTCCATAGGGAAACTTTAAACCGTACTCTTCCGAAATCAAGAATAAAATCAGGGTCGCCTCGAAAAATTTGTCACCGGAGAAACAAATTACTGAATATTTACCAATACTTGAAATTCAATACCCCTTGTGTTAACTCTGTGGGGAAAAATTAAATTTTCTATTTCCATAAAACGAGGCCGATGAAAACTTTATTTAGTTGTTGCGATTCAAAATGAGCCCCCATGGTGATATATCAAAACATACTGAAGGCGTAAAAGTTTGAGATTCCGAATATCTGTCCTCCAAGACGTATTCTACATTAAAAAGGAAAACTCAATTCGACAACATGGTCTGTGTGATTGTTGGTGGAGTATTATTTATTTGTTTGTTTGTTTGTTTAATTATTCAGACTGACAGTCAGTAAGACAGTTTTGTTTTACTTTTATTTCAATATCTACGGAATAATGAATCCGCGATGGTTTTCTCCGGTTCGAAAACAAGGAGGGATCATATATTTATTATCACACTTTTCATAGACTATCTATAGACGGATCACAGTCACACAATTCTTGTATAGTTGAGCAGACGAATATACAAGTTCATGATCTTCTTCTCCCACGCTACATCGACTTTCTCCTTAAACTTGTGAAGGGCTGAATGTTTATATTTTGTGATTAATTAATTATTGACATCATTTTTAAGATATCTGTTTATTTACTTTTTCATTAAAATGAGGCCGAAGTGTGTCCACATACTGCCGTTGCCTTAAAGAGGTCACTCCCCTCAGTTTTCTTTCCATAGATTTACGACGTAATTTTCAAGTTTACAGACGCCTGATAGATACACAGCCATGAGTTTTATCGTTAGGTATTTTAGAATGAAGTTTTACGACCATGTTTTGAAGCTCATTTAATTATATTATGTTTTTGTAATGAATGTTTAACAAGAAGTGTCATGGTCATGAACTTTGGATGTGACGTCACGATAAAGGAATAATAAGTCTTTTCGCGATCCGTTACACCTTTCTAAAAGTAAAAGTCTCCCGTATACGAATTAGCAGACATTTAAGGTAGTATACAGTCACCTGTAATCTAACTATGCCCATATATGGTCAAAGGGGCGTTCCTTGGTATTCAAAATGCCCATGTGAGGGCGCTGTTTTTAAATCTGTGATTGGTTAGATTTTCTCTTTCCATGGTAACGTTGGCAAAATTGGAACAGGTGACAGTATACCTTTAAGGTAGTATGCGCCTCGAAAGTGACAGGCTTAGACTTTCGCTCAAATTTTCCTCAAGGAATCTTTCAACCATTCACTTTCAAAATCAAGAATAAAAATTGGGAGTTACAGTGCAAATTTTGGTAGTAGAGAAATAAATTACCCGAGATTTATTAACAATCAAAATTCAAAATGACCGCCGTCCCTGTGTTAACTCCATGGGGAAAAATTAAATGTTCGATTTTCAAAAAAAATAAGACGGGGAAAGTTTTTCTAACTCAAGGAGCTTCAAAATAAACCTCATTAAGTGGTAGATCAGAAAAGAATTGTAAAGTTCGAGAGTCCAAATACGTGTCCTCGAGGTGCATTCTACCTTAAGTAATTAATGCAGCCTTTCAGATTCGTTATGCAGTTTTAAATTTTGACATTTCTGCATCTATTCTCACGAAAACAACACAAGTGCAAAATGGATATTATGGCAACACTAAAGTGTGTGTGAAAGCGGAATACTAGTAAATGTGTTTTCCTAATTAGTTTCTTTGTTCTCATGCAGAAAGGCAACGAACGTGCTTTGAGTGAGATTTACATTTGGCAAAGCATGAGCGATGGAATTGGAATTCAATAACACTCTCTAATTTGAAATATAGTGGGTAAGCAGACAACCGGACGCACTGTTTATCATCTATAAACAAGGCATAGCGGCGCCAAAAAGTTGACGATTTCACATCAAATCAATTACCGGTGCTAGCTTCAAAATAATATCAGATAAGAGAAAATGATTAATGCTACCAATGAGAATGCTCAGCGTACACTGGAGTACTGCTCACAAAGTACAATACCATGTTTAATATCTTTGCCTTTCTATAGGAAAGCATTGAATGAATTTTCAAAAGATTGTGGGATCATGTCTGCTTCACAGCACAGTGTCACCCCCCAACACACACACACGGAGGGTATGTGTTCACAGTTAACGGCTATAGCCAGTCACGTATTTGGCAGAAAACATTGTAGTAAATGTCTATGTTCACTTTACCTTTGTTAAGTGTGCTCAAATGTATGTATTCATATTCAAATCAATGACTTTTATATGAGCGTCTGTAGATAGGAGACATGTAGCGCTCTCTTGGGCAAGCCTTGTATAAAGAAAATTACATTGGAATTTAGAGGCGGCAACTCGGCTTGAATATAAAGCATAAAGTGGGTTACTATATAACTGTGTTCAAACAAATTGCCTCACCCAAGGAAATATTGTCTTAGTTATCAAGCATTATCTTGCATAAATTAATTCGAAGACATCACATTATGTGATGAATCCATTAGATTTTACTAATGATACACTTTCTCTTCGTCTTGTATTTTTCGTCATTTAGTTTGGTTCGTTCTGCATCTGAGATTGCAATGCACTTTTCAGGTTAGGCTTTATCCAACGTACAGCGTTGGGGATTGGTTATTTGAAACGAAGCCTGAGATCTTGATGTACTAAAGCGCCCAATGTGCAATCCATTGCGTTTTCTCAGAATTACGGCGATTCAGTATGAGTGCTTTCGATGTGTAATTAAAGTAAAATATCTGTACATCGATCCAAAAGCATACTTTATCCCATGTACGGAGTCCGCTAAGCACATACACAGTTCCGCTTCATCGATAGCCTGACTCTGAGTTCACCAAAAACATTTGGAATATGCCATAATGTATCACATTATTTCAACCTTCAAGGATACAGGTGGCGTACGATTCGGACAACGACAGTCCTAAATACCTATAATAAATTACAATTTAAGTCTTGCAAAGCCCCAGCTCTTTTCTGTAGTATGTACAAATGACTTTTGTGCGTTTTGATGAATATTTATGACACTATACTTCGACGAATAAGTAATGTCGTTTTGGTTTATTGTGATCGTGAGTACTCTAAATCCGCTTGCTTAAGATATAATAGTATGTATGTATGTATGTATGTATGTATGTATGTATGTATGTATGTATGTATGTATGTATGTATGTATGTATGTGTGTGTGTGTGTGTGTGTGTGTGTGTGTATGTATGTATGTATGTATGTATGTATGTATGTATGTATGTATGTATGTATGTATGTATGTATGTATGTATGTATGTACGTACATATGGATGTAAACGTAAGCTCATTTGTGTATTTATGTGTCCTCTGTACGCAACAATGTAATTATTTCAGAATGTGTAGTTGTAACATCCGATAATATTATCATTGTTGAGTTCAAACCGACAAGAACGTTTCCTTTTTCCCCTTGAAGTACAGTGTATGGAAAAATACCGAGATGCAGCGTGATCGATGATAAATGAATTCAAGTGCAGGCATAAGCCATGACACATATATAGACTGGGTTGATAAGCTGAATACTGCGTATTTACACATACAGACTGGGTTGATAAGCTGAATACTGTGTATTTACACATACAGACTGGGTTGATAAGCTGAATACTGTGTATTTACACATACAGACTGGGTTGATAAGTAGAATACTGTGTATTTACACATACAGACTGGGTTGATAAGCTGAATACTGTGTATTTACACATACAGACTGGGTTGATTAGTAGAATACTGCGTATTTACACATACAGACTGGGTTGATAAGCTGAATACTGTGTATTTACACATACAGACTGGGTTGATAAGCTGAATACTGTGTATTTACACATACAGACTGGGTTGATAAGCTGAATACTGTGTATTTACACATATAGACTGGGTTGATTAGTAGAATACTGCGTATTTACACATACAGACTGGGTTGATAAGCTGAATAGTGCGTATTTACAAATACAGACTGGGTTGATAAGCTGAATACTGTGTATTTACACATACAGACTTGGTTGATAAGCTGAATACTATGTATTTACACATACAGACTGGGTTGATTAGCTGAATACTGTGTATTTACACATACAGACTGGGTTGATAAGCTGAATACTGTGTATTTACACATACAGACTGGGTTGGTAAGCTGAATACTATGTATTTACACATACAGACTGGGTTGATTAGTAGAATACTGTGTATTTACACATACAGACTGGGTTGATAAGCTGAATAGTGCGTATTTACAAATACAGACTGGGTTGATAAGCTGAATACTGCGTATTTACACATACAGACTGGGTTGATAAGGTGAACAATGCGTACTTCGATATGACTAGGATGGCTAACAAATGCAAGAAACTATAGATTTTTCCAACCGTAAAAATGATGCATAATACAAACTTACGCCTGATGGGACTCTATGTGTATGTTCGATATAATTGCGTGAATAGTAAATTACCTTAGAAAATGGTGAACACGTTCATCAGACACGGATCACTTGTAGTGCCATAGTTGGAGAAAACTGTCAACTTCCATACTTATCGCAATTTTCTCAAATCATTTCTCCATTTAATTAATTGATTTTAATTATTGTTTATTTCAGGCACATATAGGCCCATATCAAAAAAAAAGTACAAAGAGACAGTGATAAAAGAACATGTATACAAAAGAATTCAAAAAAATTATCTGTACATTACATTTCTAAAATGACGCTTAGGAAGCTGAGGAATGATTGAGGAAGTAAAATATTGACAGACTGTCATTGGATCGATATTTCCTACCCAGTCTACGGTAAATAACAAACCCATATCGTGCCACATTGCATCACATTTACTGATGCCGAGACATATACATCTGAAACTTGCATCATGATACAATTATATCGTCCGCCGTGAACGGAATGTTGTGAAGTGATGTGAATAGAGGTGATTGTGAATAGCATGAGGGTCATATTCAGATGTTCTCATATTTGATAGACTCTCGGTATTTATTTTCTTAGCCATATCTAGTCCAGCCGTGAAGACGCGTTAACTCTGACTTGCTTAAAACATTTTCACGATTTGACATTCAAGCCAGAAGTGTTCATATAAAATTTACATGCCTTGATGTGAGTGCAAATCAGTGTATGAAAGAGAAAATGTCTTGCGGAAGGGCAGACTTGAAAGTAAAATGGAATTTGATTTCTTTCATACTGTGCATCTAAAAATTGAACCACTTTTCTTATTGCGCTTTGTAAAATTGCTTCCATTCTTCAAAGGTACTGCGATGTATATTTTACAGATCCTTGCAAATCTGGAAATAACACATTGTCCAAAATGTGAGGAAGACACGAATAATTTGCTTGTCCATTCTGCTGTAATTTGCACGAAAACAGAGCAACAGAGGAATGATCTTTGGTTTAAGTAAATTAACCGCACAAGTGTGCACTTTACAGTTTTCCTTAATGATCTCAGTGATGAATATTTTGTTTCAGCAATGTTTGAAAACGAGTATGTCATTAACAATTTCAGCAATGAAGATACGTTTCTCGTAGAAACTTCCCTGGAATTTTTCAGACAACATTTTTTACTTTCTTCTCTCTGATGTAACTGTTGTAACTCTGAAAGTGTAAAAATGTATGTTGCTGTGACTCGTCTTTACAAAGGAGGAAATAAAGAAACAACAACAACAACAACAACAACAACAACAACAACAACAAAAACAACTGCATAGGGCAGTTTGAATTGCATGAGACAGCTTGAACTTATGTGATAGTTTGAATTGCATATGATTCTGAACCAGATTCATCGTGAAGGGGTGGCTGTCTCCGTGAAAATGTGCAAAAAAACTGTGAATTTGACGAATATACGTATTGGAATCCCCATAGAAAAAACATGTAGCCATAGCACAACAACCATGACAAATGAATCCTCCAACAGAATGTTGTTTTCCTTGTAAAGTGACTAGTTTTGTTTTTGTTCATTTGTTTTATTTTAATGACGGGAAATTTAAAATACTGTGAAAACTTATACATGTCCAATATATTGTGCAATGCAGTAAACGACTATCAAGTTCAACAACTGTAGTATTCACAGAACATCTGAAAACTTAAACATATTACCATTAACACAAATACAGCTCGTGTGACTTCGAGAATTGCTCTGTTTTTTCGTACTTTTTCGTTTATGTTTACCAGATAGCGTCATGCTGGGGAAATGCATGCTTTATGGTGTACATCTATTTACAACATCACAGTACATACATTCGAAATGTCATCATCAAACGGGTAACTTGTGTACAGGACTGAAGAATAGTTGTCCCGCTATTACACTTTAACATCGCTCTAGGGAGTATGTGTACATTTACTATGCATGGAAGGCACCCTAGGCAAGCAGTGATTAGGAGGATGTGACCCAGAATTCTTCAGGGCTGTGCTAATCTGTGCAGAAACGTATGGGGTAACAGATAATCGAGAGGGCTCCCACGTCATTTTCATAAAATGACACGTCGGCTCTGTTTCAATTATTTTAAAAGTTGGGGAATCTGGACAAGCATTCATGTCTGTAGATATAAAGACAAAACACAGACATGTCATGAATACATAAATATCTGGCCTAAAATCATGTCTAGGCCTCAGAACAGGTAGAATCGTTCGCAGCAGCACTCACAAATCTAAAAAATAATGTCAATCATTCGAAGCTTTTCTGTCTCACTCTAAGGAACAGATCGCTGTTGAATGCTAGAAAATGTCAATTTCAATTAAAGCTCAGACACCATCCCAATAATTCGGATAGTTGAAGCACATAAACTATAACTGCAACATCGACATGCTCAGCAACCAAATACCCTGACTGCATTGTTACGTTAGAAGTTATGTGAACTGTCAGCAGGGTAGGCAGCTGGATTAACCTTTTCACGCCCTCTTCTCCAATTAGAGCACTTCCAGCCGAGCCATGCAAGACAGATTTTGCGGTCACATGACCACGAAGAGATCTGGAAAGTCTTCTTGCTGCGGATATTGTTTTGCAATAAACGATGACACAACAACATCGCCGTGCGCGTTACACAGCTATTTTCAAGCATATTTCTGAGTCAAATAAAGTATGCGCTCCGTTCGATTACATCTGCTAAATTATAATGTCTGCGAAAAGAAATTTGCGAGTGCCAGGAAAATGATGCTATGCCGAGGCGTTTATACTAGAAATCATGCATAAATTTACAATTTTAGAGTTAGACGTCGATTTACCGACATAACAATGACTCGTACTCAAATTAGTTATTGACTTTTTCACTTGACAACTGTCCTCTAGATTTGTGTGTGTGGACTGTGTATGTCAGACCACCCCGACAAATTGTATAAAAAACAGAGAGTGCTATTATTACACAGCAAACACATATTTATACACATATACATTCATGAATATACCATACATATACATACATACATACATACACACACACACACACACATACCTACCTACCTACCTACCTACCTACCTACCTACCTACCTACCTACCTACATACATACATACACGCACACACATACATACATACATACATACATACATACATACATACATACATACATACATACATACATACATACATACATACATACATACATACATACATACGCACACAGCAGCAGATAAAGAAACAAAAGTAAACAAATTTAACACATCGTAACAACCATTTCTTCCAATACGATGTCTCCGCAGATTCAATGATCCTAAAGATGTCTATGCCATTCTGGAACATCTCTTTGTGACCATCAAGGTCATTTTCACGTATAACGAATTAAATAGGATACATAAAAAACGTTCAAAGTTTTATTTCCATTCGTTTTTGCCTCTATGAAATTTCAGGATACCTATCATATATTTATGCTGACATTTCATACACCTTTGTCCAAGATACATTACCAAATCCTAGTGATGTTTATCATTTCGTATCATATAATTGCAATTTACACTGTAATGTATAAAATCTCGGGAATGCCGGCAACAGGCCTTAACGAATGTTTTTCTGTATTTGAACTAATCCCCTAATTATTGTTGAATGCATTCAATGGCTTGCAAAATGGAGAAGAAACTCATTGTTGATGGAAATGCATTGTATAGTCCCCTCAAAATGTAAATATCAAGTCTTCAGGACACGTTTGGTCATTGATCGATTTAAGTTTTGCTTCGGTTAACATTCATTTTCATTATTTTAGGAAGAATTGTTCATAATGAGTGAATAGACAATCCGATATAAAAACGCCATGTTTATAAAGTAGAGATCCAACAGGGATTTACTCATTATTTTTTTAATTGATTGTCATTTTTTAGATTACCTCTAACACACAGCGATTATAGCTTTTAAATGACCTCTCACCTCCCGCATTTGTATCACATTGCGGGGAATAAGAGCATCAATTATTTTCATTAACGTAAATGGATAATTGATCATCGCACTTCATGTAAATGTCACCCAAATTAGCCAATTAAATTCAGACAAGTGTTGTAGCTGATTGCTCCCTTTTAAAAGATGCAGTTGCCAAAACTTCCATTCTGTACAGTCAACAACTAAATTTGAGGATCCCGATACGGAAGTAGGCCTCTTCGATAGCATATGTCAAAATACATGAACAGATCACAGAACTGCTGAGCAGTTTTCCAGACTTTAATACACACCCGCATCCTGAAATACTCTATCCTCGGGTCACTAGGATGTAAGGCTGGTGTTATTTTGTGATGTCATAATATATGTGCACAATATACGCCTCTGTCACCTGCATGGACATCCCTACACAATCTCCCCTATTCTCTGAAATTGTTGTCGCTTCATACATATTTTAAGGTGCGGTTTTCCTTTCAAATTAGTCATGCTACTCAGACAAACCGAAACCGTGACGAATAAGAGAATGTAAAAGACCAAAGCAGACAATTCCGGCAGTCCCCGACCGTTTGATCTGAAGGTGATTCAAAAGTGGAGTGAACGACATGTGAGAGCACTCGAACGCCCTCTGGGGGCGGGTACGAAAACTGTGACCTTTTTTGGTTAATATCGGTCTGTCCGAAGAACGATACAGCTGCTTTGATGACGTCCCTTCGTACCGATATGAAACAATGGCAATAAACGCTAAGCTTAGAAAGGTCTATATCGATATATATATCACAAGCATAATCCAATCATGTACCTTGCAAATAAACGCAATTTCTAATAATAGCGCACATAATATCCGCCATGAAAAGACTAACTAAGACAACATTAAAATATTTAAGGTGCTTTGCTTCCATTTAATGATTAATAACGTATAATCATCATAATAGATACCTGGTTTTATGCAAATAATTTTGATGACGATTGAGATCAGAAGTAACGAATGAAGACAGCGTAGCGGGCGTTGATTTTAATGAGGTTTATTATCACTGGCGATGCGTTCATTTATATTCAAATTTCGTCACTGGAACAGGCAGGTCACCCGTACCGCGCGAGACGTGTCGTCGGTGTTTTTAGGGCGAACAGGATGGAGGCGAACGATCCGCGTTCCCGCTCGCTGACGTCGCTACCTCCGGACCCGTGTACGATAATGCGGAGTAAAAGAAGTAACCGCGTTATCATCAACGTCGGAGGAGTTAAACACGAGGTAATGTGGAAAACATTGGCTCGTCTGCCACGTTCGCGGCTGGGACGGCTCAGAGAGTGCACAACCCACGAAATGATAATGGCCGTTTGTGATGATTATAATATATTGGAAAAGCAACATTTTGAATACTTCTTCGACAGACACCCGGACTCGTTCAGAGCGATACTGAATTTCTACCGGATGGGGAAACTCCACATGATCGAAGAAATGTGTCCCGTGTCGTTTGGAGATGAGCTGGAATACTGGGGCATTGATGATCTCTACCTGGAAACGTGCTGTCAGCACAAATACCACCAGGCCAAGGAACAGGTGAAAGAGGAACAACAGAGAATACGGGCGACGCTGAAGGAAAGAGAGGAGGAATACTTTGGAGATGGATGCTTCGCTGATAAACGGAGGAAAGTTTGGGCACTTATGGAAAAACCAGAGTCGTCAACTCCAGCCAGGGTAAGTGACGGCTTTAAAAACTTACACTGCAGTGGTTTCCGCAAGAACAACTAACCTGTTATATACACTGGCTTTCCCTGTCTTCTAACCTGCTGTGTACCCCAAACCGTGTCCGCGTTTACCACTTAGACGACATGGGATAACGATGCTGTTGAAAATTTATAGGTCTGTTACATCCTTGATTAAAAGACACAGCATTACTAAACCAGCCAAGCAGAAAGCCCTCAGAATAGATCATCGGAATTTTTTAATGTAACCCTGACCCTCACATCAAAGCTATTTTTCCAGTCGACAGTGTAAAAGTGCTCGACAATATCCAGTTCTTTTTCGATGCATTTTTAAAGCTCTACCTATGCATTATATATCAAAACTATTGTTGCAGTCGAACATTTTCTATGGCCCTGGCGCAGCATGACAAGAAACTGGAGCACTGACATCGGCGCGCGTTTGGATTTGCTAACCTGGGAATAGGATATTGAATTTGAAAGTGTTATCTGATAAAATATTACATTGTTTCATTCATTATATCCTGTAAACTGTAAAACGTTCGGACATGGATGGATGTTTCGCTTAATTTGAATATCGTGAATTCACATCTCGACATGATAATTAAACTCGACAGCGTGTAGGCGGTAGAAAATGGTGAATATTCATATTGTTATCTGTGCGCACAACTGACGGGTTGGTTCATGTTATTCTGTGCACGTATGGCCAACTCGACACAACTATTTTAAGTACAATGTTTATATGTGCATACATTATTTGTATGTATATGTATACTCAAGGTGAATATAACTGTGCATACATGCAAGTGCGGGAATGACTGTCCTGCGAGGGTAAACATTTGTTTTTCTTAAATATGCAAATAGATGTTGCTGTAACGAATTTCATATATATATAATATATATATATATATATATATATATATATATATATATATATATATATATATATATATATATTACTTACGATATGTATTGCAAATATTTTATTTATTTTTTTCATATACGGATCGAAAATGGTACATCACAACATAACACAAAATGTTACGTTGCTTGTTTGATATATAAATATCTGTACGTGTTTATTTGTGTATATATATTTGTCGTAAATATATGTGTGTATGGTTCTTTATTATGTATGTATATGTATATATATATAATATATATATATATATATATATATATATACTTGTTAAGTTCATATATATATATATATATATATTATATATATATATATATATATATATATATAATATATATATATATATATATATATATATATATATATATATATATGTTCGACTGTGGTTTTTCAGGTTATCCCCAGTGTTGTCGGTGGCGTGGTTATGATATATATGAAACTTTTTGATCTGTAGCACCTGAGGAAGTCCTACTTTTAGGACGAAACGTTGTGCAGATATAATAAACTATTTGAACCAGCAGATTGGTACGTGTGTAATATCCTACAAACGAATATATATATATATATATATATATATATATATATATATATATATATATATATTTATAACGCTCTGCTTTTGCATTGAGCACTGTAATTTCCCACGAGGACATCTGTATACTTATATATATATATATATATATATATATAATATATATATATATATATATATATATATATATATATATATATATATATATATATATATACACTTGTTTAGTTCAAGATCAGCAGAAGTAGAGTGCTCACTACTAGACTAGAGCTAAATACACAACTTCGTTGACCAGGATAATCTAAATAACATTTCCACAACAAATCTGTTTCGTATAGACAGCAGAGCCGCCTACACTCATCGGATGGCTGTGTTTCGACTGGAACGTTCATATATATATACATGTATATATATGTATGTGTATATATATATATATATATATATATATATATATATATATATATATATATATATATATATTGTCGATAACAATGATACGCGAGTAATATATCATTATAATGCATATAAATTTAAGTATTGATGTGTCTTTTCCTAATGACAATGAACGATACATTTTCGCTTTTTAACACAGGAAAGTCTCGAGTATGAAGTAACATTTTGATCAAACTTACATTTCTATGTCTGTCAAGAACGTCGAACAGATTTAACGAGTGGAAAAGTCGGAGGAATTGCAAATTTTGATTCACACCAGCATGATGTATTTGAAGTGTAAACTATAGCAAAATATTCTTTCTATTTTGTTCAATCATGAAGTTGTTTGATTAACTTTAGTGTTTACAAACATTTTTTTGCCACTCGCATAACGATTATATTTCATTATTTCTACTGTGTGGCGATGGCAACTTGTTTATTCTTGTCCACTGGACGAACAAAGCCAATGTGGTTTTTTATTAAGATTACGGTAGACGATATTAAAGCTACAGGATCTGCGCAATGCCCAGAAAATAACATACCTGTGGTATCGGATGAGTCAAGGAGACACTACAGCATGTACTAAGAGAACAGCTTTAATGCGGTGTATCGATCACCAAAGTACAGAACAACATGTGCTCAAAACACAAAGCCTTCTGGGAGTTAAGGCCATGCAAAATAAACAATATGTATAACTGACAGTTCCGACACAACATATTTCCTCCTCCAGAGTAATACATATTTTTAAGTGCATGCAGATAACGTGAATAAACACAATAAACATCAACAACAATTTATGAACTCATTTGTCAGAAGTACAGTGTCCGAGTAAGTTCAAATCAAGGTCTGTCTCAGGTAAGAACATAGTCTTTCAAATACGCTGG
Source organism: Ptychodera flava (assembly GCF_041260155.1). NCBI lineage: Eukaryota > Metazoa > Hemichordata > Enteropneusta > Ptychoderidae > Ptychodera > Ptychodera flava. Next base: position 45,128,935 of record NC_091932.1, on the reverse strand, counting down.
TAGACGAACAGTACGTTGAGGTCGTCCTGTAGATTGTTGATTATGAGTAGATGTTCCTTCTGATGGATAAACTGGTGGTACCATCAGGTGGGTGGACTTGATGTCAAATGTCGCAGTGGATGGAGCATGTTGATAGGAACGTGATAACCGTCGAACATTCCATGTAGTTCCATCATCCAGTCTGAACGTTGACTGCCCTAGTGATTTGGTGATACGGTGAGGTTTTGAAAGTGTAGCTGATAGTTTATGACTGCGGTTAGGTCGCTTGACTCTCACAAAGTCACCAACTTTAAGTGCTGATGATTTAGCATGACGTTTCATATCAGTATATGCTTTGATCTTCTGCTGACGCCGGTGGATCTCTGACTTTAGATCATCTATTTCTTGTTTCTTTATCGCTGATGGTGGCTTCAGCTGATCAAGTGGTAAGCGTAGCTGACGATTGATCATTAGCTCTGCAGGAGATTTCTGAGTGATTGCATGTGGCGTTGCTCGATAGTTCTGAAGTATGGTGCGAATACACTTTGCGAATGGTTTCCCTTCCGCGAGATTTGCCTTAAGACCATTCTTCAGAGTTTCGTTCAGACGTTCCACTCCTCCATTGCATTGTGGATTGTAGAGTGCTGTTAGGTTGTGTTTGACCCCAAGTGATGAGAGGTAGTTTTCGAATTCATATGAGGTGAACTGAGGACCATTATCAGTAGTGATGGATTCAGGTAGGCCCCATCTGGCGAACAGCTCGTCAAGAATCTTGATAATCACAGTAGAGACGACTGTTTCTGTAGTTGCTATCTCCGGCCATTTAGAGTGGAGATCATGGACTACTAATAAGAAACGTTGGCTGCGAGGAGCTACAACTACTTCTCTAAAAATGTCTATCTGTATAGATTGCCATGGTCTAGTTGGCCATGGAGTAGGCTGTAGTGATGGCTTTGATGATTTGCCACAGATTGCGCATGCTTCACAGTTACGAACGAAGTCTTCGATTTGTGAATCCGTACCCGGCCACAAACATTCTGCCTACATCGTTGCTTCATTCTGACCATTCCTGGATGAGCTTCATGAGCCATGTGGAGTACACGCTCTTGGAGAGAGTTGGGAATAACTGCTCTAGATCCCCTTGCTATGCAGTAGTCGTCCCATATGGTAAGTTCGTCCCGGAGTTTTGCAAACCCTTTTAAATCTGGCGAGACACTTCTAGGCCAACCGTTCACGATGTACTTCCTGACTGACTGCAGCACTGGATCCGTGTGTGAACTTGTGCGCAGTTCGTCTGGTGTGACTAGGTATCCAAATTTATTTCAAGGATGTTTTGATCCGACTCTTCTTCCCCAGAGTCATCTTTGGCTGACAGGCGACTGAGCATGTCTGCGACAAAGTTTTTGTTGCCTGGTAGGTGCTCTACCTTGAAGTTGTACTGCAGCAGACGATCTGTCCATCTGTAGATGCGTAGAGGTTTGTGACCAGATCCTTTCGTTGCTAGTAGTGTTTTCAGCGATTCGTGGTCGGTACGCAGTGTATACCTACGGCCATACAACAATATATGCCAATGTTCTGATGCATATACACAAGCTAATGCTTCTCGTTCACTGGCGGAATATTTACGCTCAGCTGGAGACAGTGTTCGTGACGCGAACGCTACTGGCTTCTCTTCCCCATTAACGCATTGTGATAACACGGCACCGACTGCATAACCAGAAGAATCAGTGGTCACAAAAGTTTCGGCATCTGGATTGAAATGTGCAAGCACAGGAGGTGATGCAATCTGTCGCTTCAGGTTGTTGAATGCCTCACGCTGTGTTTCTGTCCAGACCCATGTCTCTTCCTTCCTGAGTAGCTTGCGAAGTGGTTCAGCTGTATCAGCATAGTTGGGTACGAACTTCAAGTAGAAGTTTGTTGTGCCCAGGAATGACTGAAGTTCCTTGACATTTGTCGGTTCTGGTAGGTCCATGATAGCTTTCGTGTTTGACTGAAGTGGCAACACCCCAGCAGCTGATACTCTATAGCCTACGAAGTCTATTTCGCTTTTTGAGATTTCACACTTCTCCTCGTTGAGGGTGAGGTTATACCTTGCAATTCGTTCAGTACAGCATTGAGGTTCTCGTCATGGTTGTCCTGATTAACACCATGTATTGCGACATCGTCGATGCGGTGCAGATTGCCTCCACACGTACTTAGCACTGATGCGAGTATCTTTTGGAAAGCTCCTGGTGCCGAAGACAGTCCATATGGCATCCTTTTGTACTGGAAGACGCCTTCATGTGTTATGAATGCAGTGAGGTATCTGCCTTTCTTCAGCCAGCGGAACTTGTAAGTAGCTGCGACGCAAGTCAAGTTTGCTAAATACCGTAGATCCATGAAACTCTGTTGTCATTTCACCAAGGTCAGGAAATGGGTACTTGTCTGGAATAATGGCTTTGTTGACCTCACGTAAATCAATACATAGGCGAATCTCTCCTGTTTTACGCCGAGTTACCACTAGGTTTGAAATCCAGGGAGATGAGTCTACTCTCTCAATGATGTCAAGTTTCTCTAGCCTGCGTAGTTCTTCCGAAACTTCAGCCGGATGCTTAATGGCAGAGGACGTAGTTTCTGCGATACGGGTGTCACGCTTGTATCCACATGTGGTCTGTGTATAAAGCTGGAGATTTTACCTAGCCCTGTAAACAATTGAGGAAACTTGTCTTTCACTTCAGAGCCTACTGAGTTCACTGGTATACCATATCTGCTGATCTGGAATCCAAGTGCGTTGAATAAGTTGATACCCATGAGGTTGCTGCCTTGTCTTGTTATGTAGAACGGAAAGTTGTCTACTCTCTGTTCTTTATACTGCACAGTCAGCTTTGCGATACCAATAACCGGTATAGTATCCCCTGTGTAGCTAGTCAGTACTTGGTTTGTAGCTGTGAGTGGGACGCGTCTGAAATGTTGCTGGTACAGCTTCTCGTTCATTATAGAAACTTTAGCTCCCAGATCGATCTCAAACTGAGACTGACTCCATTTATTGTAGTAGCACAGGACTTAAATTTACTGTCAGCAGGTGTACTAGGGCCTGAAACTGTGTAAACATATGTCTCTTGAGTCGGTTCATCCAATGTATCGATTTGCCTGACTCTGCGAGTTGCAGAGCTTCTACACACTCGTCCAAAGTGACCAACCTTGTGACATTTACTGCATTTTTTTTTTTCCCACGAGCGGGACAGGTAGGATGACGTGTGATGTGACTATCGGCCCCACAGTTGCCGCAAACAACATTTTTACTTTGTGTGGCCCTATCACTGGAATCGCCATTTGCAGACCATTTTTCGCGGGTTTTCCGGCGGCTGTTACCCCTGTTGTATTGTCCTTTATAGACACCTTGTACTTTTGTTTCTGGCCTTGCTTCACTTTGATTGGCTTAATACTGGGTGTAGAATCAATCCCAATGACATGTGAATCAGCGAGGGCACTTTCGATCTGCTCAGCAAGTGTTTACTGCTTTTTCTAGGGTTAGGGTGTCAGGCTCCATCAGTAAACGTTCTCTGACTCGAGTTGAGTTGGTTTTTTCAATTAACTGGTCTCGGACCATTTCATCGGCGAGGCTGCCAAAATTACATTGGGCTACAAGCTCTTTCAGGGTAGCGACATAGCTTGCCGTGGACTCACCTGGTCTCTGGCCTCTTTGCCTGAAGCGATGGCGCTGTACGATTATGGATTTCCGTGGACCAAAATGAGACTCAATTTTGTCCACAGCATCCTTGTACGTCGGACAGTCTCCAAGAGTGAAATATTCGTTGCCCTTCCACTCCTAAGCAGTGAAGTAAGACCGCGCGTTTTCTACCATCTGCTACTCCTTCCTCGTCTAGTCCTGTGGCCGTCATGTAAGTTTTGAAGCTTGCATACCATCTTTTCCAAGGAATTGGAGGGTCGCCGGGACTTGAAAGAAACGGAGCTGGTGGTGGGAGGTGTGCTTCAACCATCCTCGTCGCCAAAATGTGGTATCGGATGAGTCAAGGAGACACTACAGCATGTACTAAGAGAACAGCTTTTAATGCGGTGTATCGATCACCAAAGTACAGAACAACATGTGCTCAAAACACAAAGCCTTCTGGGAGTTAAGGCCATGCAAAATAAACAATACGTATAACTGACAGTCCGACACAACAATACCGGCAGTGGATATGGCATTGATATGTAAATTAACAACTTTAGAAAGAGTTACACATGTTACAGAGCCACACTTGCGGCCCGTGTAATCCGCAACGATGACAATTGCTGGTATCTTGCGCGGCATGACCTACATGACAGAGATCGTTACGTAAAAAGAAGAAGAGGACAATTAAACATAAAAGAAACATCTGCCGATTTGCCATGAATTGACGAATGTTGCGTTTCTTGGTATAGCATTCCGAGTGCATTTCCAGCTGGAAAGCATTGTTAAAGTGACAGATTTAGCCCCTAATGTGCTATTTTGATCCTTTTCAGTTCACATGTATCACAAACACAGTGCCATATGTATGGTGATCTGCAACGTGTTTCATTGATAAATATGTAGCGCAACATGTTGATGGAACACCCATATATCTGTCTTTGTTTTTCATATGTTTGACATTTTGGGCCATAAATTACTTCCTTCTTTCAGTATTTTGTTGGTGTCCCTATTCACAGAGGATCCTTTTGTCTGCAGATGTTTGAACTTGACCTATTATAATTCACATATCTAACATTGACCCCAACAACAGTCCCTCTATCCTCTATCCATAGAGGGACTGTGCCCCAACAAAATAATGTCGACTTTGCCATTCTGAAGAATTGTCCTTTCCAAAACATTTCAATGATGTTACTATACAAAGCGGTAGACTATACCCTGGCCAACTCATACTTGCAAAATCAACATATTTGGATTATTTTGCGGAACGGTACGAGCAGTCAACTGATCGTAAATAACAAGGACACAACGGGAGAAGTATTTCCATAATCTGTCTGACAGTAATCACTCTCAATGAATTTCCTAGGGATCTCTAAGTTCAAGTTGTGGGCATTATAACGCAAATTTTCGTCGAAAAACCGTGCGTGCAGAACCTCGAGTGGTGGGGTGACATCAGGTGACATGTTATTTGCATATCTAATATTAGTAACCCGTACCTGATGTCAAATATTATCATATATTGTGGTTAAGAAGTAACACTTTATCTCTTGCGGCGAGGGACTCCCTTCGAAACTAATGGACGTTCATTTTTTCACTTTCGTCGCATAATTATCTAGGGAGCGTTCCATTTTACTGCCATGGTTTCGGGAAGATCCGGGCACTCATACCGATATGTGGATACAGGTGTGCCCGGGACAGATCAAACTACAAATTATAATCTCTACACTTTTCCTAAAATCGCTGGTCAAAGGTCAACATTGCGACCTGAATACTGCCCTAAAAACTCTACATTTTCGACCAAAAAATGAGTTAAAAACGTAATGGACTAAAAACAAGGGAAAAGTCCACTTTTCATCAAAATTTCTTTGGTAAAAAGTCTATACGTTGCAAAGAAGGCGGTTCTGAAACGCTATACATTTATGTATACTCTTCTTATTGCAGTACACCCGGGGGAATTTGATTTTTATCGTTTGAGAACTCAATATCCATGTCCCTCAGACTTTAAAAAATTATACATTATAATGATTCCTTCAAAATAAGCACAATAATAATACTTGTTACAAAGTTTTATTTGTAAAAGGGCCATTCAAATGTAAATGTTTATAAAAATAAAGCATCTGAAGCGAACATTCTGGCAGAACTTTGAATTAAAGAAACTCTAGGTCTGCTTTCAATAAATTCACTAAGATACAAAATGTGGAAAGCAGTCTGATAAGGGGACAGCTGTGTTTGACACCAGAGGCCGTGATACACTGTATGTCTTCAGAAATGTTGTGTAGATATGATAGCTAAGGTGACGTACAGGATGACACCTACCTGGATAAATTTGAGAAGGTACACCCTAAAGTAGTATGCGTCTCCAAATCGAAAGACTTGAACTTTTGCTCAAACTTTTCTTAAATTTTTTTCTTTTCAAAATCAAGAATAAAAATCGGGGGTCGCCATGCAAATTTTGGTAATAGAGAAATAAATTATCCAAGATTTACCAATATTTGAAATTCAAAATGGCCGCCATCCCTGTGTTAACTCTATAAGGAAAAATGAAAATTTTCGCTTTTCGAAAACAAAGACTATTAAAAAAATTTTTACACCAAGAGCTTGAAAAATGAACCCCCACAAATGGTATATCAGTAAAGAATTTTAAAATTTTGAGAGTCCGAATATCTGTCCCCGAGGCGCGTTCTACCTTCAGAATACCCAGCCAGCCACTCCTTGTCATAGAGTGCATTTAATGTTAAATTAATATAGACATACCCCTCAGAGAGTAGTGACTTCCAAGGAAAGCGTAGCATTGACCCCCTAATCTTCAGTCTTGTCAATTAGCCTCTCAGAGTACACTTCACATTTTTGGAATGTTACTTCAGCACAGACCACGACCTTAAAACGTTCCCGTGGGTCATTAGAGCGGTTTAATGTACACACAGATTCAACTGGAAATTTACTGGGTTGGACAGTGAGACTGCACGTTATTACAAATTAGCTTGTTGTCTGGTCAAATAAAAATTCCGCCCATTTTTATCGCAGTTTTAAGCCGATAGGGTTTTCTTTAACCTTTTGCAGGTATATCATTGATTTTATTCTTCTATAAAATTGTGTCTCTTTTGTAGTTCTCCGAGTCAACGCCTTGTTATAAACAATGTTTAACTGCATGTACACAGTACGGTCGGACGTTACCGCGACAAAGTTATTTTTGCAACTCCACTTGCTTTATTAGCAAGGCAAGCAGTGGAAGGTACTTCCAAATCTTTTATTGAGTAAAACTGTGCTACACACATTGACTAGGCATTACTATGTAATATTATATAGGGCTCAGCCCTTGTTGTCGCGCCAGGGGTTAAGATTGGCAATGTTATTTGTATTGATTCATGATAAACTGTAATTGTTACTTTATAAACGTTTATATGACAACTATGCCCAGTTTCCCTCTGATGAAAGCAGTTCACGTACTTACACGACGTCAAACCCTGCAGCAGGGCAGGTATAGATTTTCTGTAGCGTGTAAAAATTTTGGACAAAAATTGGCAATTTTTAACAACGATAACAGCCTATTGCGCTAAACAAGGGACGTATTATGCAATAATTATCATTGCAATGGTAACCGCACTGCCCGCCTTCCACTTGCAAGCTGAAAACTATAGCGTTCCGTCTAAAAACTTGCAATTTTTGAATCTAATTATTGCCACAGGGGGCGCTCTTCTATAATTCAATCCCAGCATTCTTTGCGTATGCCCCCCGTTCATATGCACGACAGTTTTCTCCGTTTATCTATATCAACGATACTTTGTATCAGCGACAAGGTGTATAATAACATTTACTAACTAATAAAAGAGGTATATTTTATAAAAGGCGTGTTATATCATGGTAATTTGTTTCGTATTTGTTTATTTACAAGTACTCAAAAAAACATGGCGGCGCCCATGAAAGAAGGGTACACTTCCGGTTACTCGCATAGTATATTATGAATAAGCGCATGCGTAGTCAGTAAGCCGCTGGCGCGACTAGCATTATTATAATAATAATATATTTCGAGAGCCAGCTCATACACCAAAAAATGTACAGGAAAAGGGACACAAACTATAAAAAACTAATAGACAATAGAAATGAAAAATATCAGACAGAGAAAACTTAAGAAACAATCAGAAAAAAGTATTTTCCAGAACAGGTTATGTATTGATACCAGCACTAATAAGAGAATTTTCACTACTAATCAACCTCATATAAAATATAATTAGGTTAACAGCGTAAACTTATTTCACCAGGGCTTGCATGTTTAGGTTTCCCCGAAAAGTCTTTCCACAGACGAGGTCGTAGCCTGGGAAACACACAGACTCGATGTGAAAAACATATGCTGTTACTAGCTTGTAGCCAGTCAATATGTCTTTTATAACGCACGTCATCCATTATCTTCACTGAAAATAGGAAAATTGTTCCGCTATAACTTACTTCAGGTCGCATCCGACATGCATCGTCACCTCCGCTTCAAATTTTCCGGAACGTACGTACGCGTGAATGGCGTTTTAAAATGTATCCAGTTAACAGTTGTCAGAACTTTTACCCAGCCGGGTAACAGTGCCAAGACTGTTAACCAGTGATTAGTAATTTGCATGTATCAGTGACTAAATGGTGCATACCACGTGACCACAAATTACCGATCAGTTCACAGGTTTTAGGTAGCTTGTGTTACAAATTATAAAATAACTGTATTTTTTTTTTCTAAATAGGAATAAATACATAGAATTGCATTCCTAGAGTTGTATCTAAATATATTTGTGACATATTTGATCACATTGCAGAGAGAGCTGTTGTTATTTTCGCTTCTGTAATTTCCCAACATTTTAGGAAAGCAATGGAGAATTCAATAAATCAAAGTGATGTGTTTCTGACAAGTTTTTCACATCTATCCTCTCACATGTGGATTTTATAGTTTTTCTGTATCCCCCGATTGTTTAGGACAATTGATTTTCCTTCTTTGTTCTAGACCCAAACAAGAATTCCCAAACCCGATTAAGAGCCTGTAGACTTTGCTGTGGACATAGCACTGATTCAAATAGGATATTATGGAAGGCCGCAAATGAGGAAAAAACTATACGGCCTGGTCGTTTTGCAAAATGCTAATCCATGAGAATACAGGATCCGCCCAAGGCCATGTGCACATCCTAGAACGTTTAAAGAAGATGGCGGTGTCGTCCGCGACCAGAACTAGTGAAAGCATAAGAATTTTACAATTTTTTGCTCAGAAAACAGAATAAGTTGTGTTACAAAACACACATTGACAGGTCATATTCGGATGACAGCATACGTTTGTTCTCCCCTGAACCTTAGAGTCGCCCCAAAGACAGTCTATTTCCCTTGGCATACGGCCATTTTAGACTGTTTTTGGGGCGACTCTAAGGCCCAGGAGCAAAATAACGTATGATGTAATCCTCATTTATTTTGGAATATATATATATATATATATATATATATATATATATATATTATATATATATATATATATATATATATATATATACATACATACATACATATATGTTATATATATATATATAATATATATATATATATACATTGTATATATATCGATGAATAGATAATATTCAAACATCAGACTTGTGAGTGTCTTTCCACAGGAGGAAAGTACTGGATGCAGAAGCGCAGAGCACCAGGTGTGCCTACAAGATTTCAACGTAGTATGAGTGACCTGCAGTAAGTTAATCATGAGACTGCATAGAATCGTTCAGTAGTTAAATATTATATGTAGCTTGTTTGTATTCGCCTTTTTCGTGTTGAAATTCACGTTTCCATGTTACTACTGCATATTCTCCATGATATGCGATGTCGCCACGACTGTTACCGTGGTTTATCATTAGTTTCGTACCAGTCTGAGATCTATAAGATCTCGTAAAGGCGTTATTACCATTTACAAATTCGTTTACGAACAAAAAACTATCTTTATCTAAAAGAGACCAGCCTCTTTTAAGGGTGAAACTGTCAGACCATGATTCGCTTTCTGCTCGTTAATCGCTATGAAAAATCTTAAATATCATGAAATAATTTTCACAGTAAAAAGCATTCGTTTTACATGCTTTCATGGGAGTCAGAGCTATAACATTGGGATGACGTCACGCATTATTATTATTGTCCTTGAAAACAATGCAAACGTCTAATGTTGCATAAAAGGATAGAAGGAATATCAATGTAAAATATGGAACTGATATCAAGGGTGCATTTAACCACTCCTTCAATCATCTAATGGTCCAACTTTTAATGTTTGTTAGACTCTTGGTGAGAGAGAATATCATTTGAGACTTTCATTTCACTATCTTTCAACTCTAATGAGCAATTTTCTAAATGATGATCAATATTTAAATTATTTCAAATAAATAGAAGACTTAAAATTTAATCCTTCAGCTTAAATTTAAAGAGACTACCCTTTTGTCTAGTCAGAACATTAATCGATTAGGAATTTGAGTTCTTCACTGGCAAGTCCCTAGGTCACAGTTTTCGAAATAAATCGGGATCTCTTGTCCCTTGCAACATATTTCGCTTTATTTTTCTTTCCAACTGAGCAGAAAGGAGTGAAGTCAGAAAAGGGTTACATAGCTGTGTCACGTGGGCTAAAGATAAATAAAAAATCATTGTCACGTGATTCAAAATTCTTGGAAAAGGTCACAATATCGGATATAAGTGTTGCTGTGTGCCCCTATTAATTTGCTCGTTTTGTATTAGATATCTGTTTTGTTTTATTTGCATATTTGTCCGAGCTTAGAACACAACAACATTTGGCGGTAGGGTTACTCTTCAAAAGCAGTCGATGTTGACATCAGGTGGTTTGGCGAGATGAATAATTAGTCCTCTGAATAAGCCTTCTTGTCTTAAATATAATCTTTCACCACACCACAGAAAACTATACCCTGACTCTAAATTATTCGGCTCAAATACAGTGAGAAACATTGGCGTCGCTTTACACAGGTATGATGTATTACAGAAATTATGCGAAAAGATGAATGAAATACATGTCTGAGGATCCCTGCCAAGTGTTGTCCGAATTAGGAGAGCCCTCATAAATTGTCATATTTCGGTTGGACGATCTTTATTTTATAAAACCATCAAATTGAAATCAATAAGTGTTGAGAAAAGTGCACTTTCCTGTGTTCTTGTTTGTGCATCCTTTCCGCTTCGGAATTACGTAAATCCTAGTTATCTTCTCGCAATAATCGTGAAACAAGATGGACGCCGAGCAAAGGACTAGAAAGAAATAAAAAAAAAACTAAAAACAAAAATGGGTCATTCTGTCCTTTTCAACGCTCATATTTCAAGTAAAAAATCCAGCTCATTAACCCATTGACTGATAAATATATGTATACCTGCATGTACAGTAGCAATACCATCAAAATTTTAAGCAGAAAATTCAAACATCTTATTTTACAAAGATCAGTTTTGAGAAAATTGACCCAAATGTTGTCTGTTAATCATTATAAACTAGTTGTGTTCAGGGAAGAAATATGCAAGAAAGCGGATGACAAATTTGGTATCGTAAGCGAAGATTAATATTCCCAGCGGATGGTTCAGTTTGATGAGGTATCTTGACGTGTAAAACATTTGTGGATTGAACAAAGAGTTTCATTCCTTTCTTATCAAAATGGATGTCACCTCTACGGGATATTCATCACAATCATCTGTGATGGATGACCAACAATGGAAAACCCATTTCCCAGGAACTTTCCGTAAAAAAATCAACAACCATTCATTTTTCTTTAAGTAAATGAAAATGTATAAACAGCGACTTTATTTCGTTAATACTTTTAATAGGACCATTAAAACACTGAAGTTGTTATAGACAATCTTTTTCAACTCCAGTCTAGCCAATCTGTCATGTTTGTCAATACAATTATAAAGTACGATGAGACTTACAGCTGTTGCAGTCTAAATAATGATTTCATGTAAATTCGTATAACCTTCTTTGATCTGTATATTTCGCTGTTCAGAGCAACGAGTTATTTTTATTTGACTTGCAACTGCGGCAGTTACTTTCCTATACCAAGAGCGAACGATTATGAATCCTCGTCACTACGAAAGTTAAGGTGCAAAGATCAATTTTAAATGTTGTAATATTGTCAAAGCAAACCTAAGATTCTGAAATATGAAACAATAGTGCACGGCTCTTCAACATCACAAGCGAAATTCTGGTTGTGTCATTTGGAATATTTTATTTCTGGCGCGTTATGTCAATACTCTCGCCCGTTATGTCAAAAATATGCCAAAATGGTAGGAGTGTTTTCCTGAATATAGCTCCGAAACAAAAAAATGGTAAATTCACGCAAAGGAGGAAAAAGTTTAAGGTGAGGTGTATAAAATGGCGTATAGGTTTTCCTAGCCTTATCGTATTAAACGTGTTTATAGTCAAAAGAGCTCAGACCTTTTAAAATTAACTTTAAATGTTGACATGTTGGAACAGTTTGTTCCCTAGTCATCATAAATATGAAGCTGATTTCCCTGTTGGTACGTTCTTTCAGGCAGTGGTACCTCCAAAGGTTATGATAAATGATGCAATCCAAATGGAGGTCGGTGGGCTCAACACACACATTGATCATGCTATCAAACTATTTCACCGCCAGCTGTATAGGTGTATAATGCATGACAAATATACTAAAGTGACATTAGCTGTCAAAATTATGGCAATTTATTCTGACTCTGTTATTTGTGATGTGTAAAACAACTATTTTGTATACAGTAAGCAATACTGCCGTCCATTAATTGTCGGTTTGTCCTCATTTAACAATAATACAGCCAGACTTAATTGAATAGCTAAGCACTGAGTATTTCGACATGCTTTGGAAAACAGAACAAAGCTGTGTTTGAAAAACTATACAAGTACATTTAAAAGCCGTATTACAATGTCCCCCTTCCCTATTGCAAACACGTCCACGGAAAACCACGGAATTATACCGATCTCTCTTTTTTTAAAAGGATTAATGATTATTGAAAACATTCCAGCTTCCATGTTAATTACAGTCTGGCTTAACCAGCAGGACGGAACGCTAAGGCTATGAATAATGGAATACTGACATTCCATGAAAATTTAAAACGTGGAAATCAAAATGTACGTGCCATGTTTAATAAAAGGGTCTTTTCCATGGTCATGATTGATGTTAAAAAGTCTGTGTTTTCTATTTCTGATGATTCGATCGACACTACTTTTAGGCTTCGATGGCAAACCAAAAATGCCGTTGAAGGTCAGTGGGAATGCAAAATAATTCTTCAAAATTAGTTTTTCGACATGATGTATGGGTGATATCTGGTCGTTTTCAGCACAGAGAGTTTACGCAAGCAAGCCTTGGTTTTATGGTGTTTGTAATGTAAACCTGTGTTTGTATGAATTTAATATATACTGTACAGCCATATTCTTTCATTTGACAACCAAATGGTGCTTGTTAGAAGATTTTTGCATTCTTTATTTATGGGCTGATCAATCTTGTTAAAGCCCTTATCATTAGTATCGTACAAAAGGGAACTCCGCCCTCTCAGAATTATTGACGCTTTCGTCCGATGAATTATTGCGACTAAGGCTAGTCAAGCTGTTTGTAAATAATGATATGGGGTCATGTTGGACATGCTGGCCTTCCACTGCATGACGAAGTGTTTTAACAATCCAGAATTCACTTCATTTCAACCGTCTTAAAATAAAACGAACTAAGTTTTTATATGCCTTTTTATTGACTAGTTTCAGCAGGCCCACTTGTGCGACTTATGATGCGCAGATACCCGTTGACAATACTCTCGCCCGTTAAGCATGCGTGTCAGAAACAGTCAGACACGGGACTCGGCGCGAACCGGTGCAGCTACAGGAATCATGCAGTGCTGAGATTATCGACTGATTCGGCCAATCAGAAACTATCTACTGACAGTGTCGGATGAGGCAGCCAATCAGAAACTATCTACTGACAGTGTCGGATGAGGCAGCCAATCAGAAACTGTCCTAGATTTATCAGCTGTTTCTTCCTAAAAACTGGAGGGTAAAGTTCATATGCTCAATGGCTAAAACGAAAACACGCAATTCAACGATAATCCGATCAAAATAACGACAGTTACTGATTAATTTTTCAATTTCCGCTTTTTTAATAATTATTTTTAAAATCCTAAGACTCAATTAAATGAGTACTTGTAGGAAGACAAAATTAAATTTGGATAATGCTGTAGAGAGTTTACAACTCATTATCCACAGGTGAATCAAAGTTAATTTCCTTCCATAAAGTTTATTTTCATATTCACATATGTCTGTTTTCTAAATTCTTTTTTTATTTCAATTCATTTCAATCCATCATTTCAACGTTTAGAATACTGATATCTTGAAGACAAAATTTGTACATTAAGGAAAACGGCGCCTCGGGGATAAATATTTTACAATTCTTTTCTCGACTACGGCTTGTTAGTATCATTTTAAAGCTCTTAGAGTAAAAAAACTTCTAACCGTCTTGTTTTTTTTTCCCGTAACGTTTGTTTGACATTTTGATCGATTGTTATTTTTCCCCATGGAGTTAACACAGGGCTGGCGGCCATTTTGAACCCTCAAGTGTAGGTAAATGTTGGGAAATTTGTGTCTCTGATACTAAACATTGCATGGTGACCCTCGATTTTATTCTTGATTTCGAAACAGAATGTTCGAAAGTTTCCTTGAGGAAAGATTGAGCAAAAGTTTAAGTCTGACAATTTCAAAGCACGTACCACCTTAATTAAAGGCACCGTAGCCTTAATTACGAGTTACAGTAGTTCTTGTCAATATTTAAGTCCAGTAAACGTGGCGCATCTGCAGCATTAGATCTCCAATATTGTATCACTCAAATTATGGAATTTGATGTCGTCAAGTCATATTCAAGTCCGTCCAGAAAATTCACATTTATCGATTACAGCGGCATTGATTGTACACATATAACAATTACTAGAAATCAAGGTGACAGGAATCCTGCACAGCGCGGAAAAAAGGACAAGGACTTATAATTGCACAGAAGTCAATATTTGAAAACGAATATGAAAACTACTGTTCTTTTCAAAGTTCGCTGACCTAATGAAATGTTACATGTTTGCATGATTATTCAGAAAGCCAATTTTTTTCTGATCACAAAGTCAGATCTTCTTAAAGTGACACAATTCTTTCTGTCAAGACATCGGATTTTAGTAATGCATATGCTTAGGAATTGAAAAATAGGTATTAATATTGTTCTTTCCGTAACGGTGTAATGCGAAAGATAAAAGCGAATGTATTTTTAGTAGATCTGTCCGCTGCAGGCTTATCACGTGTAATGACAGGAGGCATGCAAATGTCGTGTTGCTGAGATAGTGTTGATATCTTTGTGTTTTGTGCATCCTGATTATGTTGTCACGTGACGATGATCGTACTGTCCTTGTCAGAGAGTTGAATGCGCCATACTGGCTCCAGGCGTTCCTCTGTGATCCCAGCTTTTTCTCCCTGGCGTGGAACTGACAGCACAGAACAGATTACTTGCATAAAAAATTCCCATAATCAGTTGACTCTAATGGGAATGCTAATGGCCGCTTTAACTGTCAGCCTTCAAAGAGTGATCTTCCAAGGACGTTGTGTACATATGAAAATTATCGCTGTGGTAATTTGCCAATACACTATACACCATTGTATAATTACAGAGCTCATTTCCACCATGCATTGAGATGTAATTAAAATATTTGCATCGGTATTCAGTTCACTGCTGCTGGGAATAAGTCGAAAGTTGCTCAGGAATTCCGACCATGTAAACGTCACAGTGGGCTCAGCTGGTATATTCAGATACAAAAATTGTGACAGCATAGATCAATGATGCATTGCAGCTGTGACGGCAAGGTGCGATTTCAACACAGACGTGTATTCAAATGGATATATTTAGATATGGGGAGAGTTTCCATCCCTCTAAAAATAACTAGACAGACGCGTTATAATGCGATGACATTGAGCTTCAGTTGCTCAATATGTTTAGGAAAGTACTTCATGAAATGCTAAAGTGGTATAGAACCACATAATTGAATGACCGTATTGCAGGTCACACTCCAGCGCGTTATTTTCTCAGGTTGGATATGGGAAAATTAGATTGCGATGTCCTTGTCTTTCTATATTGTGTACATTGACTACACTTTGAAATATTTTATTAAAATATGACCCGATGCCTGACCTCGTTTCCAAAAGTGGGATTGCCGATTCACGCAAGGTCAAACAGATCGCCAATTTTCAAGTATTTACCAGAATACACATACATACATAGATACATAGATACACACACACATACATACATACATACATACATACATACATACATACATACCGACAAACAGACATTTTATCAAATGCATGCCTATATGTACAAACCTGCCTCATATACACGCTCACAAAGAGAGCAAGCGACACGCCCATTAATACAAACTCATATTTAAAAAAATCACCAGGACAAATGCACAGTGATGCGTGAAGAGATATGAGTGATTGATGTTACAACGTTTGCCATTGGTTGTTGTGAAGAGATATGAGTGATTGATGTTACAACGTTTGCCATTGGTTGTTGTGAAGAGATATGAGTGATTGATGTTACAACGTTTGCCATAGGTTGTGTTACTTCAAGACGGACTCCGATCCTCCGTCGTGAGGATTTGTTTCATGTTGATTCATCGAGACAGAGAATATTAAATAAATAAATGTTACTTATAGAAATTAACATGTCTGACTCAGTGTGTCGAACAATTTGCCATCTGACATAGTTCAGTTTGAGGATAAGAACTCATCTTGAGTTGAGTAATTATCATTGAGGATATTATGATTGCTTATGATCTGTTTTTCCCATTGAGATGAAATAGATGCAAGCTGTCTTGTAATATTGAATCATCATTTTGCCTAAAGCTTGTGATATCTCATGTACATTCTTCTCTGATCTATTCAGTGACGAAATTAAACAATTTACGTTGAACATGAGAAAATGCTTTGATCAATGTCCATTAATATACCTATGAATCATACACTGTGTATGTATTATTGGTATGTCATGGCCGTTGCTGTTGGCTAAAAAAATCAACATCACAAAATGTAAATCGTAATTATAGTTCACGTTCTTGTATACATAATATTAATTATTTGCACATTGACAGTACAGAAATCCGTTATGCTGTGTAAGTTTCCACAAATGATGTTCATTTTGCGTGGAATCAGTAATTAATCTAGTTTCTCATTGCTATGTGAAAATACGAGAAGTTGTGACGACATTTCATCTTTCTCTGTATCATTTTGCAGGTAGTTGCTATCTTGTCCATCTTCTTCATCGTTCTGTCAACAATTGCCCTGTCTCTCAACACCATTCCAAGTCTCCAGGACAAGGATAAATACGGCCAGCCTGGCGATAACAACGAACTTGCAATGGTTGAAATGGTGTGCATAGCTTGGTTCACCATGGAGTACGGACTCCGACTCCTATCTGCGCCCTACAAGTGGCAGTTCTTTAAAGCTCCGTTGAACGTCATAGACCTTATAGCAATATTACCTTTTTACATTACGCTGTTTCTCACGGAATCCAACGACAGTTATCTGCAGGTCAATAACGTGCGTCGCGTCGTGCAAATATTCCGTATAATGAGAATTCTAAGAATTCTGAAGTTGGCCAGGCATTCAACGGGACTCAAAGCGCTAGGCCACACTCTGACAACCAGTTATACGGAATTGGGACTTCTAACGCTCTTTATAGGTATAGTGGTGATGTTGTTCTCCAGTTTAGCGTATTTTGCGGAAAAAGACGACCCAAACACACTGTTTGATAGCATACCTATTGCCTGCTGGTGGGCGGCAATCACCATGACAACGGTCGGATATGGAGACCTGTATCCGAAGACGTTGCTCGGTAAACTAGTTGGCGCTGTTTGCTGTATCTGTGGTGTGCTCGTCATAGCGCTTCCCATCCCCATTATCGTCAATAATTTTTCCGATTACTACCAGGAGCAAAAACGTCACGAGAAAACCATGAAAAGGCGAGAGGCTCTTGAGAGAGCGAAGCGCGAGGGTAGCTTAGTGAGTATAAACGTCAAGTACGCATGGATGGATATGA
Organism: Ptychodera flava; assembly: GCF_041260155.1. NCBI lineage: Eukaryota > Metazoa > Hemichordata > Enteropneusta > Ptychoderidae > Ptychodera > Ptychodera flava. The sequence goes on along the minus strand of NC_091932.1, from coordinate 45,111,217 downwards.
TCGACATTTTAGTCGATAAAGAGAATCAATCGCCGCGATTGGGTGATGGCAACGCATCAAACCAGAACTTGATGTATCATGGCGAACAGCAAGATCCCAACCAGATGCCGGTTGGTGTCGGGGCGTATTATCATTCCACGGAACGCCTAAGCCCTCATGGTTCTGGAAAGAGGCGTATACGGCAGAGCTCTTCCAGTCTGGCTTCCGAGGCATGTCTGGAGCCGGTCCCCAGAACTCATGGTGCTATAGGAGGAATGGGCGTCATGGCGTCTGGCCCGGCCCTGTGCGGGAAAGACGGTGAAAAACGGAAAGGCCAAGGCTTAGATGGTAGACAGAGTGATGATGAGAATTCACCGAGTCTTGAAAGAAAGAAGGATCCGGAAACGAAGCAAAAGAAAGACGACAATAATGTGCCAAGCATTAGGGTCACCGACACGGCATCGGATTATGCGGACGCTCGACGCAATGCTGCTGACGATAAGAAAAGCGTATCTTCACAGGACTCTGACGGAGAGAAGGGCCCAGAAAAAGCTGCAAAAAAACCATTTCTGAAAGGAAGGTTTAAAAGACCGGTAAACAGCCTAGCAGCCCTTAGACGGTTTTCAAACCTACGAGGAAAAGGTCGTTCATCCAGTCGCTCCGCCACCCAATCAAGTGACAGCGCATCAGAATCGCATAGTCCCAGAACCAAGAAAGCAGACGTCAACGGGAAAAAAGGTAGCCCGGATGTTGACATCGAAAAGGGTCGGCTCTCCCCACCTCGTGATCAACACGACAAAGATTCGTCAGATTATGATTACGAGACAACTGTGTCTGCCGAGGAAATAGAGATGAATAACTTATGAGCGCCGACCTTTTAGGATGGTTAATTATAAATTGATGACTAGAGGCAAGAAACTGACAAAAATCTGCAAAAAAGTCATTTCAGCCATAATTGAATACGGCAGGCTTGCATTTTCGTCAATCACAAAGTTGTCGGTGTGTGCACAAAAGTGTCTTTCAACATACCACAACTCGTCGCTGAAAAGAAATTAATCCCTATGCAAAAAACTGACAGTATTCAGTCAAATGTCTGAAGATATTGTCAGAACAATAATCAAAGTAGCATGTAGATGATTATAAATAGAATAAAATTGACAGACATTTTGAAAGCTGTTTAGGACAAGACAGTGCCCGTGATTTTATTGAGTTTAAACACTATGCAAAATGTAAGGCGACTCCAGGCTATCCCATAATAGTATACTTTACGGGTGTTGTTTTGTTTTAAAGTTACCGACAGACTAGGCGAAGAACTGTCGGCATTAGCAATAATCTGCAGCTAACAAGTCAAATTTATATTGGTGTAATATTTATTTCAAGTCTGGCCAACGCGGAAAATAGCGTCTTCCAACCTAATGTCAGCCATTACAAATTTTCTGAATGTTATACAACAGGTTTTTTTTTTCCATAGTTTGTAGGGACTGTGTACAGCCTGTGTATTTGAACATGCTAACATTATATTGTGTAAATCGTAAATTTTCACATCTTGGTTAATCCAGTTCATTTTGAATGGTTTGATGTTGTTCATTATGAAGGGTTGCACTGTTTCATGCTAAAAGTAATCGTCCAAAGTTAACATTTCACTCGTGTTTTGCAAACACTTTGATGTGATGTAAAAATCAATATGTTACCCGTTGCCACACCACATTCTATTCTGTGTCCAGACACAGAATATGAATAAAGCCCTAGATCTTGGGTGGAGGCAGTCAAAATTTGGCAATGCATGGAGAGAATTTGAAACAGAATAAAGGAAAATTCTTAATGAAAAGTGACAGAGAAATAACATAAGAAACTGAATCTTTCAATCAGTCAATCAATCAATCAGTAAAGTTTACATAGCGCCATAATCCAAAAATAGTGTTTTGCTTTGCCTTTGTGACGTACAGTGGCTAAATCACACTCTATGCTTTGGAAAACATGTGCGTTTTCAGTTTTCTTTTCAAAGTTTCCAAAATCTTTGCATTCTTAATATACATAGAAAGTGTACAATGTTAAAGTACAAGCACAGCTCATATGTGTAAGCATGCGTGGGGAGCACTTCCCACGAAATCCTGATCCCCACTATGGCTATCTGTACGATCTGAGATGCAGAATACAGTAACGGTGGATTCTTCATGTATGATTCGTCTGAGAAGACATCCTGTGATGATTTTATACAGAACTCAATACGACCTGTCTGCGTTAATTTGAAATCTTCGTAATGTGGCACACTTTCGATGTAAAAAGATTGAAACAAATCCGATTCACAAGACAGGAACATAAAGCGATATTTTAAAGTTTAGGGATAGCACCAATATGCAAACTTGCTAAAATAATTCTCTCTGAAAACATTACTTCTCACTATGTATTTGTGAATTTCAACAAATAAATCATCGATATAACAGTCTGTAAATAAATTAGATAATATTTACATTGTTCTTGACCAGGTTTACAATTTGATAATAAGTTAGAATTAAATAATGTTCAAGCTGTATTAATACAGGTAAAGTTTCACCGCGATAGTTACATTCTAGCTGTAGTAGACGGGTTAGTTGAGTAGAAGTTCTTTTTAGTTATAATACTCCACTTATTAGGGATAAAATAAAGGATTTATTAGGTAAATTCCAGAGGAACATTTAGTCGCAGAGGATAAGGATATTGCAACTTTTACGCGTTTAATCCTAAATAATATAGAATTTAAATATTGTTCCAGGAAATAACAGACTGTTTAATATTACTGTATATATGTTGACTTTTGAACTGATATGATTCGGTGCGCATAAATTATGCAAATTATGCTCTGAACCACTTATGTATATATTGTATAAGGACACCGCTATATCGATTGCCTTAGCGTGTCGGTCCACATTGTTGTCCTCCAGAACAAGATGATTGATAAAGTCTTGCTTAAGCAGACATTTTATTAATTTGACAATAACTCCATCCATTTTGCTATTTTAGTTCATCGTTTTGATTAATAGTTATATTATCGATTTCCTGTAAGAATTGTTTATGCAAAAGTTTCTCATTGTTCTTTTTCACTTTAAATACGAGTAGAACAAGGCTATAACAATCATGATTGTAGCTACCTCAAGGCTATAACAATCATGATTGTATTTAAATTATTCCACTTTGTTTACATTTATGTGTTGTTTTAAATCTAACGCTCTGAAGATAATTATGTCTTCCAATTTTGTATATCTTTCTGACCTAATTAAGGACAGACCATAAAAGTAGTTCTATACAGCCATAAGTAATATTTTAATTACTTCAAATACTTTTTGTAAATTCAGGTATAGTTGATAACAGTTACATGTGTCAGCATTTTGCTGTTTCTTTCCTCAGGCAATTCAGGTCATCGCGTAGTCTCAGACATTTTATTGATGTTATTGGCAGTGTCATTCAGATTATTTTTTTGAAAAAGATCTGCCTTTGCTGCAGTTACATTTAGAATGGGTTTGTGGGAGACATATCGATGAATTCAAATGGTATACTGGTTTTCTGTTACTTTAATAAAATGGTAGGGGATCAATTGTTGCATGGTTGGGGATCAATTGTTGCATGGTCAACTGAAAAAAAGGGATGTGAATATAATGAAAAATAAACAAAAAAATTCTTAAGAAAGGTAACACGAACTTCAAAAATATGTCTTTCAGGTTTAAAGTACCTTCAATCATGTTTTTAAAGATAAAAGCAATTGCAATGATTACGATGATATCGATGAATATTTTAAAGCATTATTGAAATTGTGAGTGAAGATGTTCACGCCAGGAATTGTTACAATGCTTGTCTAAATAATTTATGTATCTTTCTGTCATTTACACTGGGCTTAGTAGCAGTATCCCCGAGGGGGTTACTCCCATAGGAAAGGTGTGCGGGTATGTGCCGCCCGAATGTGTCACTTTTTTACGAAAAATCCCTAAACATGACTCGATTTTTATCCGGAAAACGCCCAAAATTGGTTGATAACAAAGCAGATGTCCCTTGCTTTAAGAAAACCTTCATTCATGTAACAGAATAAAGGTGAAAATTCCCAAAATTTGTCAAAGAAATCCCTAACAATGGGTCATATTTTTTAAATATGCATGGGCAGATATTTTCAGCTCGGGCGGCACAGCCCATATGAAAATATCAGGAGTATTTCCCCGGGCTGTATCCACGACTAAACTTTCGTCGGACCATAGATGTCTATCATTTAATGGCATTTAGTGGCATGCGTTTCTGTAATGGTTGGTATTTTGTCCAAGTTTAGATTATGGGCATTTAAAGACAATATTAATATCAAATAAGCTTACCTATATTTTGAAGCAAATGAAAGGTTTTTATTGTTATTGTCATTACCAAAATTCTGCAAAGAATCTCTTTTTTATAATATTGAAACCAAGTTGTTATGTACAGTCATACACACTTTTTCATTTTAAGTATATTGGGTAGGGGTAGAGTTTCTGGTTGCTTCTTTGACACTAACAAGGATATCAACTTGTGGTACACAATGTTACTGCTCACTGTTTCCTGTCTTGCTCTTTCAATAAGCTTACTGTTCAACATTCGAGGAGAAATATTTATGGCAGTTCCTCAATACAATTGTTTCATACCGAAATAAAAACCACTCACCGTGAAGATTGGTCACGAAGACGTTCAAGGTAAATGGCGTGACGGATGTAGTGTGAACAGAGGACAAGGACCCAAAAAATATTGCAAAGACGAGAGAATATGCTTTTGAAAGGCCAGGTTACGTGACACAGGCGCCATATTGGATTGATGGACAGAGACACCACTTTGATCCCTCTATAGAGGGCGCATAGGTTATCAAAGCAACTCAAAGAGAGGCATTCGCTTTGGGGTCTACAGCCAAGTATGGCCCTTTTGTCATTATCTGCGTTTTAGACTTTCGTCATTCTTTACTCTCATATACGTCAGCCACTCCATCCGGCTGGTTGGTGTAAAACAAAAGCCAGATAGGGAAATATAAAGAAACAAATGCAAAAATGTCATTCAACTCAACTTTGGACGTTTTTAAACGTTATTATCTTAAAACTTATCATATTCTGTAACCATAATTACTCTTATTCTGACGAAACTACCTGTCTTACAATCTTATAATCTCTCATATAACTTACATACTAACACTTTTCAATATCATTCATTCTGTCACGTGACTACTATTGAAGTTACTGTTCTCGGAATTTCAGGGATATTATATTAACAAACAATGTTTATACCAAACTACAATTACGTAACTACATCATATTGGTCGAAGATTTTGAAAACAACAAAATATGCAATAAAGATATCTATATAACTTTGCGAGTTTTTGTGTCATTATTCCCTTCCTTGATTTCGAGAAAATAATAAATATATTTTATTGGTTTGATTAATTTTATTAGTTTCTTTCAACTACTTTACATCCTTCTTACCTGTGACTCGATTTTAGCATCAACATATGTGGGTATAAAAGTGTGGCGGGTCAAGACTTGGATTTTTGTTGTCAAAAATTACAATGCATGCCACATAATGACAAATTAGCATTGGCAAACAAAATACTGGGTATTCCAAAATGCTTTAGTACTTCCTAAAACATTTTGAAATACCCAGTATTTTGGTGATACATTGAACTAAAAGACATAAAAACTATAAAAAGTTAAGAGTTACTGTAGCTTTTACACTGTTACGTGCAGAGAAAACGAACAAAAGGGTGAACTCAGCAGTTAACGTTTAAACAAAATTTATTACGAAAATAAACTAATTGCTAAGTCAGGGATAGAGTACAAGCTTTAAAAGTGTACAGACTACTTATCTCAGCTGGGACGGCAAAGCTCCAGTCTCAGAGTTGTAACAGTCAGTTGGATGAATGAACAGTCCTTGCAGGCTTGAAGCTGCACAAAGTCCACAGTATAAATCCAGCGTTGGCAGTGAAGGTCTTGAAAAGTCTTGAGAATGACTACTGCTGGAGTTTAGTAACACACAAGAGACACGATCCCAAAAGTCTGACTGGAAGCTGAGCACGTCCCTTTTATAAAGGCATATAAGAACAATCTAGAACTTTTATTGACATGCTAATTACTGTTCTAAAATTATCTCCCTTACACAACTAATCAACTTTCCAGAACATTTCAAACATGACTAATTGAATTCAAGGTTGTGAGGTCATCAAGGGCAGTGACCTTGAGAATGTTCTAGACTAATTGAACTCAGGTCATGATGAGTGTGGGGGAAATGACCTACATAACACACCCCCTCTTCAAAAAAAGAAAATTTTTCAAAGAAAAATCTTTCTTTTACAAATGTAATCTTGAAAAGGATTAAGTACTCAAATTTTGTTTTACTCTAAAGTAAAGTTTCTTGAAAGTGAACAACAATAAAATTTCTTGAAAGTGAACAACAATAAACTCTAAATACGAGAGAGACAGTCTGCAATTAATTGTCTCTGCCTTTGATATGTCTAATGTCAAGATTAAACTCCTGTAACATTAAACTCCATCTTAGCAATCTCTGTTTTTGCCTTTAAATTTCTGCAGAAAAACAGAGGGTTGTGATCAATATAAACCACTATTGGCTGATTTGAAGAAGTAACATAAACTTCAAAATGCTGTAAAGCTAATATCAAAGATAAACACTCTTTTTCAATTGTAGAGTAGTTTCTCTGGGATTTGTAAATTTGCGTGAAAAATAGCAAACAGGATGATCTATCCCATGACTATCCTCTTGCAATAAAACAGCACCAGCTGCCGTATCACTGGCATCTACAGCTAATATGGCAAAGTGAAATCTGGTGCAGACAACACTGGGGCACTTTGCAGTATGGCTTTAAGTGTATCAAATGCCTGTTGGCATTGCTCTGACCAAACAAACTTTACTTTCTTTTTAAGTAAGTTAGTCAAAGGCTCAGTAATTGTGGAGAAATTTGGACAGAATTTTCTGTAGTAACCAGCCATACCGAGAAAGCGCATCAGTTGTCGTTTGCAGTTTGGTATGGGAAAACTTGAAATGGCACTGATTTTGGCATCAACAGGTTTTACCTCACCCTGTCCTACAGTATGTCCGAGGTAAGTTACCCTTGCCCACCAAACTCAGATTTGGCAAGGTTGACAGTCAACATTGCTTTGCTCAGTCTCTCAAAGAACTTCCGCATGAGCTTGATGTGTTCCTCCCAGGTGTCACTATACAGGACGACGTCGTCAACGTAAGCTGCACACCCGTCTAGCCGGATATGACTCGTGATCGTCGTGATCATCCGTTGGAACGTTGCCGGAGAGTTCTTCATTCCAATGGCATCACCTTGTACTGGAACAATCCGTCTGGTGTAACAAAGGCGGATATTTCACGAGCACGATCCGTCAGAGGGACTTGCCAAAATCCCTTCAGTAGGTCAAATTTTGTCACATACTTGGCTTTTCCCACTCGGTCGATGCAGTCATCAATCCTCGGGATTGGGAAAGTGTCTGTCTTTGTTAAAGTGTTGACCTTCCTAAAGTCCGTGCACATACGATAACTGTGGTCTGATTTGGGAACAAGTATGCACGGCGAACTCCAGTTACTTTTACTGGGTTCAATAAAGTCATTGTCCAGCAGGTATTTGACTTCTTCCTGGAGATATTTCGCTTTTGTTGGATTCAGTCTGTATGGATGTTGTTTTACAGGCTTACTGTCCCCAACATCAACGTCGTGATAGATGACGTTTGTCCTCGTTGGAACATCTTGAAACAGGTGTTTATATTCGTGGAGCAGTTCTTTCACCTGTTGTTGTTGTTCTGGCTGGAGGTGTGCCAACTTTGTAGACTCCAGCTTCTCCAGGATTTCTGAGTTCTGAAGCTTGACCGAGCCCAGCTTTGAGTTTAGAGTATTTTCACTCAAGTCAGTTTCAGTATCACTATCTTCATAATGGTTTGAACTGACTGCACTGACAGGCTGAGTTATAGTAGGATTATCCCTATCCAAATATGGCTTAAGCATATTTATGTGACATAGCTGTTTTTGTTTTCGCCTGTCAGGTGTTATTATGATGTAATTTAAATCACTCAATTTCTTATCAATTAGGTATGGCCCAAAGTAACGAGCATGGAGTGGTTTGCCAGGAATTGGAAGTAGAACAAGAACTTTTTGACCTGGTTCAAACTTCCGTTTTGAGGTGTTTTTATCGTATTTGGTTTTCATTGACTGCTGAGATGACTCAAGATTTTCACTGGCTAATTCACATGCTTTAGAGAGTTTCGTACGAAAATCTGACACATATTGCAAAATATTCAGACAATCATCATCGTCTGATAGAATTTCTCTTTAACGAGCTTAAGTGGGCCACGGACTGTATGTCCAAATACAAGCTCAATGGGCAAAACCAAGAGACTCTTGAATTGACTCTCTAACAGCAAAGAGCAGAAAATGAATTCCTTCATCCCACTGCTTCTCTGTGTCAAAACAGTAGGTCCTAATCATGTTTTTCAAAGTTTGATGAAATCGCTCAAGAGCACCCTGACTTTCTGGATGATAGGCGGATGACCTATACTGTTTAATGCCTAGCTGATCCATTACTTGTTGAAAAATACCAGACATAAAGTTGGAGCCTTGATCGGACTGGACACATTTAGGGAGGCCAAATAAAGTGAAAAATTTGACTAAAGCTCTCACTATAGTCTTTGTCTTTATATTTCTCAGTGGTATGGCTTCTGGGAACCGAGTTGATGTACACATTATTGTCAGCATGTACTCATTTCCTGATCTTGTTTTTGGTAAGGGCCCAACAAAGTCTATTAGAATCCTACTAAATGGTTCTTGAAATGCAGGAATTGGCTGTAAAGGGGCCTTTGGAATGGTCTGATTCGGCTTTCCTACCATCTGACATGTGTGACAAGTTTTACAGAATGTGTTACATCCTGCCTGAGATTAGGCCAATAAAAGTGACTGAGAATTTTATGATAAGTTTTCCTGACTCCCAAATGACCAGCCCAGGGCGTTTCATGGGCCAGGCGCAATATTTCAGCACGATAGGGCTTTGGAACCACAATTTGATGTTTTATAGCCCAGTCGTCATCAACCAAGACATCTGGAGGTCTCCATTTACGCATGAGAATACCAGATTTTGTATAATAGGAAACAGAGCTATCTGAAGTTTTATCTTCATCATCTACCCTGTCAAACAAACACAAAATATCTGGGTCTTTGTGTTGTTCTGCAATGAGATTTGATCTAGAAATGTCTGACTTTGGTCAGCAGAAGTTTTACTGGAAGTTTCAAATCCACGAGGGATAACGGAATGCTCCGTGTCAAACACCTGACTGAGAAAGGTGTCATTTAAGTCAACATCTGTGACATTATTTTTGAGAGTATTTTGATTCTCAGAAGTTTTCTTTGACATGGCTCGAGTAATGGCACATGATGGGAAAAGGCCGGGAATGTCTTCCTCTATTGGCTCTGGATTTTGATCTAAACTAGATTATCAGTCACAAGTGGATTAGTAATGACCTTGTCCCCAGCAAGGTCGTTTCCAAGAAGAAGGTGAATCCCTTCAAAAGGCAAAAAAGGCCTAATACCTAAAGTCACAGGTCCAGAAACAAAGTCCGAAGACAAATAGACATTATGGAGAGGAACAGGAATGTAGTCATTACAATCTACCCCCTTAATAAGAACTTTAGAACTTTAGAACCTGAAAATGACTTTTCAGAAAACGGCAGGGTATCTGCCAACAAAAGAGACTGGGAAGCCCCAGTATCTCTTAAAATTTTGACAGGGGTAGCGGAAGAAAAATCACTAGAAAGTGATATAAAACCATCATGAATAAATGGTTCGAAAATGCCCATAATGCTATCTTGAGAAGAATTGACCTTGACCTCATTAATTGGGGATAAGAGGGGTTTAACCTCAGAAAATGTGTTGCACACATTATTAGACTCTAATTGAGTTGATGAAGAAATAAAGCCGGTTGGCTTAGATCCACTTTGACCACTTTGACCTTCACGTTTTCTTTTCAATTTGAAACAATCTGACATTAAATGGCCGTCTTTCTTACAATAATTACAAGAAAGTGTACCGAACTGTTTGTCAGAAGAGATTGAGACTTGGGATCTGATGATGTGGGAGTGTTACTTGAACTCTGTGAACTGTTGTCATTTGATTTTCTACTGTCCTTTGAAAAATTCTTGGATGAAAAGGAGGAGTTAAATTTACCTGCATTGTTTCTGTAGGAAAAGGACTGGGATGGTTTGCTGAGAAATGAAGATTTGTGGGTCAATGAATAATCATCGGCCAAACGTGCAGCAACCTCTAATGTATCTGCCTTTTGTTCATTGATAAACGTCTTGATGTCACTCCGGATGCACCTTTTAAATTCCTCAATCAAAACAAGTTGTCGTAATTTGTCATAATTCTGACTGACCTTTTCCGAAGAGCACCAACGATCAAACAGTTGTTCTTTTGTTCGAGCAAATTCACGTAAGTTTGATCTTTCACCTTCTCACAATCCCTAAATTTCTGACGGTAAGCTTCAGGCACCAACTCATAGCCCTTGAGAATTAATTCCTTCACAGAATCATAATCCGAAGCCTGCTCTACTGACAACTGAATGTAAATTTCTCTGGCTTTACCCACCAAAGCACTCTGCAAAAGCATAGACCAGGACTCCTTAGGCCAATTCAGACTCTGAGCAATTTTCTCAAATGGAGAAAATATTTATCAACATCCTTTTCTTGGAAAGGGGGAACTAACCTGAAATGCTTAGTGATGTCAAAATTGTCTGAAGGGAAGAATTTTCCTGACTTTCCAAGCTCTAAACGTCTCATTTCTAACTGCAGTCGGTGTTCAGCTAATTCTCTTTCCTTTTCTTTTTCCTCTCTTTCTTTCTCCCTTTGTCTTTCTTCCATTTGCAATTCTTTTTCTTTCATTTCCAATTCCCTCTCTTTCTGTCTTTCTTCCATTTCTAATCTTTCCTGCCTTTCTTTTTCTTTCTGTCTTTCTTCCATTTGCAATTCTTTTTCTTTCATTTGTAATTGCATTTGTATTTTTTCTTTTTCTAATGCTCCAAATCTGCCTGAATTTCTAATTCTAATTTTTTGAGTTCGAAGGAAGACTCAGGCTCATAATCTTTTAAGGCAGACTCTTCAAAATGGCCAGAATTAACTAAATGTTTTGCAATCTTGAATTGAATTTCTCGCTTGCGCATAGATCTTTTGACTTCTACTTTAAGGAAATTGGCCAGTGTTATGAGGTTGTCTTTTCTGAGGGAATTAAATGTGTCCTGATCAAGGTCATCCATAAATTCGTCTGGCTTGAATTCCGCCATGATTGATTTCGCTGAGTTCACAGTATACAGTAGTTTTGAAAGGGCAGGCAAAATGTTGTCAAACGGCTCAAAATATTCGTATCCCGGACGAGCCCCCAATTTTGTTACGTGCAGAGAAAACGAACAAAAGGGTGAACTCAGCAGTTAACGTTTAAACAAAATTTATTACGAAAATAAAACTAATTGCTAAGTCAGGGATAGAGTACAAGCTTTAAAAGTGTACAGACTACTTATCTCAGCTGGGACGGCAAAGCTCCAGTCTCAGAGTTGTAACAGTCAGTTGGATGAATGAACAGTCCTTGCAGGCTTGAAGCTGCACAAAGTCCACAGTATAAATCCAGCGTTGGCAGTGAAGGTCTTGAAAAGTCTTGAGAATGACTACTGCTGGAGTTTAGTAACACACAAGAGACACGATCCCAAAAGTCTGACTGGAAGCTGAGCACGTCCCTTTTATAAAGGCATATAAGAACAATCTAGAACTTTTATTGACATGCTAATTACTGTTCTAAAATTATCTCCCTTACACAACTAATCAACTTTCCAGAACATTCCAAACATGACTAATTGAATTCAAGGTTGTGAGGTCATCAAGGGCAGTGACCTTGAGAATGTTCTAGACTAATTGAACTCAGGTCATGATGAGTGTGGGGGAAATGACCTACATAACAACACAAAGAAGAAAAATGTTGAAATTGATTTTTTCTCTAGCAATGGCGTACCGTCGGGGGGGGGGGGGGTTCATCAAACATTTATCACCTCCTAAGGGGGGTCATCATATTTTTGTGTGGGTAGTGGGGTTCTTTCATTTTGACGGAAGCGCGAGAAGAATTTGCCGGTCCACTTCCAGATATAAAAACCTCTAGCAGCTCATTCTAAGTGCCTGACGATGTGAGTGCCCGTTTAGGCTGGAGTCATTGCTTTCGTAATTTTTTTTTCCTTTCGAGTGGCACGTATCTGGATAGTGGCGTTTGTTTTGAACATAAATAAAGCCTCAACACACTGCAGACTCACAAATATGTACGACTGTTTTGCAAAGTATGTCTTAGTGCCCGTATAGACTGTAGTAAAACTTTACTCGGCTTTTATGTACAGCTGATTGACAACAAAATATGGGAATAGAACTTGATGAACTTGTCTATGGGCAACACATTTCAAGCGTTGGTGGCGCTCTAACAACGGCGAATGCTAAAACCAGTTACGGCATATGACAAGATCACATCCTTTATGAGTGTGCGTGCGTACTTCGTAACGGAGGAGAGGTCCGTCACTACAAGGCACATTGAGATATTTAGCAATCAGCCTGTCAACCCTTTATGTACATGTGTATACTGCATGGTTTATTGTTGTCAAGTGAATTCTGGTCAAGAGTAGAATTCAAACGTGAACAATAACATTGTGTATCCTTATCATATATATTGACACAGTTGAAATAGTCAGGAGATTCAACATGCTTCAGAGAGTAGAAAAAAACTATCGTTGACGTTAAAAACATACATGGTGAACAAAAAAATCATCAAAATTACAAATACTGGCCCTTTAAAGATGATGATTTTGTCGCCTGCCATAAGACCACGGGCATTATGTGGACCATAGACAGTCGAGAAAGTTTCTCTACGTGTTAGAACGTAGGAACGTAGCCTAACTCAACACTAAAACTACTTGGTCCACACATGCTACCTCCATGGTCCACATATCGCCCGTGCATGCGCCGACTAGGGTCCGTAATTTTTTTCGCCCAAACATATTTAGGAAGCCGTCATTATTTACGACCTGGGGGTGGAGGAATTTCATGGGAATTCCGAAATTTCGAGTAGCCCCCCCCCCCTCTTGCCAATCATGATGAATTTGAGTAACCCCCTCTCCAACTAAGATATTTTCACTTAACTCCCCCCACTTAGAAGAGTTAATACCAAGACATGTATAGAAATCCTGATGTACCCTGCTAGATTATAATCGGTTATCTCATGACGGCTGAAAAAGGTGAAACCAACAAAAATGAAATTCAAAGTGACAGAAAATACATACATAAAGCTCACCTAAAACCAGTATCCAACCATATGGTATTGTTGAATTTGGATGGGTATCATGACAGGGTTTTCACTAGGATATCTGACTGGGCAGAAATTTAAAGTGCATGGGGAGAAAACACAAGAGGCTGAGCGGGAAAGTGTCAGAGGGGGTGTCTCTATCTTACGCGCAAAAATTTTGAGAAATCGATGCGTGCAATGGTCCAATCTAAGAGGTGTTTTTAATTTGCTTTTTTACAAAGTAAAACTGTCAGAACACCCTAAGGGGAGAGCACGAGAGGGATGGCCCCTCTCGCATAGAAAATTTCGAGAAATTGGTGTGTGCAATGGTGCAAGCTGAGAGGTATTTCAATTTATTTTGCACTTGGTAAAATTGTTTGAAAATTATATTGAACACTGTATTTTTTGACATTTTTGTATGATCAGTGTTTAAGTCACAATATTCAACGACCAAACAATTGTAAAAAAAACAGTTCTCAGTTTGCTAGAAATTCAAGACCAAAGAATATGCAGGAATGAAAAATCGGTGACCTTCTTGTGTCATTTCTCCAGATGCCAGCTTCCAATGAAAAGCCTGAAGTCAATTAAAATATGTTTCTGTGATATAAATAAAGGATGAATTCACAACAGTTCAGTTTTGTCCTAGATCCTGTGAAAAAATTGAGTGTGCGACGGTGCAGTCTGGTGCAATCTGAGAGGTGTTGTCACTTTGCTTTTTACTGGTAAAACTATTAGAACACCCTAAGGGGAGAGCACGAGAGAGGGGTTCCCCCTTCTCGCATCGAAAATTTTAAGAAATTGACTTGTGCAATGGTGCAATTTCAGAGGTGTTTAAATTTGTTTTGCACCAAAGATTGAGTAACCCCCTTCTTCCTCTCCACATTTGGACCCCCCCCCCTTGAAGTTTTCAATTTTTTGAGTGATCCCCTCCCATTCCTCCGACCCCCACACCGAAATAATGATGGCTCGCTTACCCATCGTCGTAAACCACACGCCTCTTTACGGCAACAGCTCAGCGCTACCCGTTTTTTTTGCGTAGGTCAGCGGAGCGGAAATTATTGCTCTAGCTCGCGAGAATGCGCTTACCAAGATTACAGCACTTTATTTTGCAATATTTTTTTCTGATTTTGGATTCAAGTGCGGTAACCATATTACTAGTCAAATAAGACCGCTCTCACTCTATTCATTGTGTTTCACGATGTATGTCAGGAGCTCATATAGTTGTCAAGTACGCATGCGTTATAAAATTCTCCTCTGCTGTGTGTGAGTCAAGAAAACAGCGACCCACTTGCCCTTCTATACTATATGTATTCATACACTACAAAGTGGCGACGAGGTGACAACCTGAGTGACCTTTACCTGCAAAGTGCGTTTTTCACTCAACGTGGACGTTGTTTTGAGCGAAAACGAAGGCAGACAACGGAGTGAAGGAAGCAGATATTATTCTAGTTCTCAGACTGTCTCTAAGACCAGAAGTGCCACGTCATCACCAAATAGGACGTGAGTCTTGTGGATCATAGCAGTGATAGTGGTCCAGTTACGGGAATTCAATTTCAAAGAACTTCATCAGCTTGGAAAGTTAGTCGCAGTCGATAATTCTCATCCAACCGGACCAAGTACAGTAAAACTGTCCACGACCCAAAGACTTCAAGGTTCCACGCCTCCAATCTCTTCACAGTTTACGTAACGCAAAGTCCACTTACAATGGCTGCCGCCCCGGCATACTTCGGTGACTGGATCGCGATCGGGCCTTTCGACAAGTCGAAGGAACGCTTTGATTCCTACTTCCGAAGGATGACGATGTTTTTCGTTGCAAACAACATCGAAGACGAGGAGAGAAGAAAATGTGCGTTTCTGTATGAAGTGGGTCAAGAAGTCTTTTCCACATTGGAAGATCTGGTGGCGCCTGCAGACCCACTTGACATGACATTGGCAGAGCTCGAGAAGTGCCTGAAAGATTACTACCATCCAGCAAGGTTGGAAATGCCTGCGTCGTATCAATTCATGAAAAGAGAGCAAAGGTCAAGCGAATCTGTGAGCGATTATATCGAAGCATTGAAGACACTGTATCTTGATTGTAATTACCCTAAATGTTGTGGCAACAGAATTATGCGGGACAGATTCGTGTGTGGATTGCATGACTCAAGAATTCGCCAGAGTTTATTTGTCACAGGTGACATGGACGAGAAAATGACCTTCCAACGGGCGTGTCAAGTTGCGACGTCGATGGAGATTGCAAAGGATCGGTCGCTGCGAATGAGAAAGAACACTCCAAGCAAAGGGACGAAAGTAGTAAGCAAACGTGACTCTTCTAAAACTGTTCAGTGTTATAGGTGTGGAAATAATCACCTCGCAAAAGACTGCCCTCATAAAAATGTTGAGTGTCATAAGTGTTCTAAACGTGGTCATTTTGCGAAATTTTGTAAGACGAAACAAAAGGTCAAGGATACCAAAAGTGGTAAAAAGTCGAAATCTGGAAGCGACAGTGATGATTCGAATTTTTATGATTTTTAATGCAGAATTCTCCATGTTGGTGGAGAACAATCTTGGCATGTAACGTAAGCCTTGAACTGATTGGTAAATCAGTGTCTGTGTAGTCAGCAGACGACTGTCTAGGACAGGAATTATGTCAAGTTGATTCCACAAATCTTAAAATTAAATTGAAAAGCTATGCCGAAGATCCAATCTATGTCTGTGGAGAGAGAAATTTCGGTGGCATGAGTTATGACGGTCAGCGTGTCGACGTCTTTAGTGCAAAGGATGATGGTAGACCACCCAGGTGAACCAACATTATTCTGGAGATATTCATTTGGAGTAAGCTTTTATCTTGTTCTGGCAAACAAAGGTTATTTGACCGTTAAGGCGAAAGACAAACTTGACTCAGTCTTACAGTAATGTACACGTATTTTCTGATAGGAATGCTGGTATGTTCATATTGGTGTCGAAGAAGGCGCCAAGCCAGTGTTTCATAAAACTTGTAGAGTTCCATATGTACTACGTGGAGCAGTGGAAGTAGAGTTGACAAAATTTGGGAAAATGATGTAATTGTCAAAGTTTATCGCTCTGAGTTGGCGAGTCCAATTGTTGGACTCGTTGCTAATTAGAATTTGTGGGCAATTATAAAGTATAAGTCAAGCATTTGAGGATGAGAAATCTACTTTACCAAGTACAAAGATTTTAAACTTGTATGCCATGATAGAAGTTATTTTCACGGTAGATTTTACTCATGCTTATGCAAAAGGAAATCCTCAAAAAATTAAATGATAATTATCTTCACGTGCATTTGTTGCGATGTCAATTTGTGAAGCCGATACTGTATATCTTACCGGACCTGTTGAATCGTTTTTGCAAACCGTGAATGTACACATTTGCCACCATTTCTAGGTACGGTATAGTGTTGCTATCAGTCATGTACCCATCTTGGCTTCAACATTGCAGCCACTCAATTTGTAAAGATAGTTGTATAAAATTGACAAAAGCAAATGAGAAAGGTACAACAACTTTAACTAGTGAGACCTAGTCACATTTTGAACCTTAGAAGCTCTCTCTCTCTCTCTCTCTCTCTCTCTCTCTCTCTCTCTCTCTCTCTCTCTCTCTCTCTCTCCCCCCCCTGGGTGCACTAAAACGAATATTGCACAGTTGTTGACTGGACGCCTGATTTACTTGATGCTTTATATATTTAAGCCCAGTAATATGATATAGAAAAACATTGACAAGTCTTTTGCTCAGCCATGCAAATTATATTGTTAGTATTACCAACGTACTGATAACATGTTTTACTACCAGGAGCCGAAGACTTTAACTGCAGCGCCGCCAACGCCTATTTTAATTCTAAACTTCCGACTTCTTGGTCGTGAAACGTATACAGCCAAAGATTAAGAATTGGCCTTCTTGAAATATTCTCTATCAACTGCGAGTGTTAATGTGAAGTACAGAATTATTAGAACGATATTCGAAAATACGCATACATTGCCTCCACTAATAATTATTTTCCTATATTTTCGACTCTTCGACTCGAATATTTGTTTGTTTCTCTCTTTTAATGGATTAATCGTTACAACTTTTAGTATTTCCATGATTTTGGTCGAGAAAGTTGGTAAAATTCTTATTTCCTAAAGTACGGTAAAACACAAGGTCCAAGCACAGGATTCCGCCTGGGGCAGATAATTTTTTGGCCGGACAGGTGAAATTATGCTCGCTTGTCTGATGGGTGTGTGGAGATAGAAGCCGATTGTTTATCTGCTGAGATCAGAGTCGAGGAATACACTATATGTGGGACATAATTAATTCAGTACATGTAATACTTTGGTAGGCACCTTTTTTTAAAGTTACCTGCTCGGATATCTGGATGTCACGTTCTTATACTGGTGCCTTGCAATGACGGCTAACATTACACACTTACACGCTATGTTAAGAGGTTGAACGCTAAGCATTCGAATATCATGATTTTAGGAGCTGAACAAAACACTTTTGTTCGCGAACAGTTCAGAATAGAGCTACAATAGCTGAATATAAATCAAAAGTTACATTAAGCTTTATCAAGTCGAACTTATCTGTCGTGTTTGCTGTTCTATAATATGGTGAGCGAGGGAGAATACAGTATTATGGCATTCACATCCATTTGCTTTCTTAATTTTCTAATCCTAAGAGATATTTTTCGCTGACACTGAACCCGCTCAGGGTAATTGTGTTTGGTCCTTGTCATATGAACCGGACTATCAGATTTTTTCTCTGGTCTAGTTGCCACGGCAACAAGTCGCAACTGCCCAAACGGATACACCTCCACCACCAGTAACAGCAATACAGACGTTATCTAGAACGAGAAGAAAATAGCTCTGAACTAAAACAAACAAAGAAACGAGCAATCACATAAAACTGTGTAGCTGATTTCACTTAGTTTTACGGAAATGAAAAGCAAACACAACAATGAAGGCTTAAGGTTGCATGCTCCAAAGTTTTAAAGTCTGATCAAACTTTCCTCAATGAAACCTTGAAGGGTTCTCTTGTACAATCAAGAATAAAAGTCGGTGGTTAGCGTGTATTTTGGGTGAGAGAATCAAATAACACCGCGCGACTTAAAATATACCGATATTTCAAATTCAATATGACCGCGGTCAGTAATGTTGTAAAATGGGTCTCTTCAATAAGCAAACCGGATGCGTATTTAAAAATTTTATTGTTTTAGCATCAGAAAAATTGTTCCCGAACTAAATTCTACCTGAAAGTTAATAACGCCAGTTTCTTTTTTCCAGTAATACGCAAATACTCGTATATGAAGCAACGGGTGCATGTCTCAGGTGACACTGACGGTTGTACAATAAATCAAAGTGTACGTGAAATGAGGTGTCCAATGCCGCCCAATAAAAATCAGTTATCTTTACCTTCGATGTATGCTCCATCCGTATTCAACCAATAGGTGAACACGTTACATCCCGTCAAGATCCACCCACTGTCACAGCGAACATTTGCCTTATCGTTGGCTTCAACGCCACTTCGCGCAGAGTATTTCACTTGACACTGTAGGTTGGGGGCGCTGCAGCAGGCAGCATAGGACGTCACACCTGTTAGAAATTCAAAACAACGAATTGACTCCAAGATGAACGTCTTCCTTTCTTATTTGTTGTAAATCATTTGACGTATACAATGCAACTCCTTTACTTTACTACCTGTCTTTAGTCGATGTAATTTTTTTTTCAAATTTCATTCAAGCGACCCTTATAAGTGACTGCACCATTTCATAACCATCGTAGATGCCCGATGCCGCTACCTCCGAGAAATACATCATAAAATTACCATTAACACAACAACTGTGCGAATTTCAGAGCGAGTGAATAATTTTATTATTGGACTCAGTGTAACTAATGGTTTCTGATCAACAGGAGTAAATATTACATGACCCGACATAATACCTATACATATTTCATCGCGGATAAAATGTTTACAGTGTGAATGAAATCATAAGTGTCATTTATATGCGAAGCGATTCGAGAATATATACAACATTTTATCAAGTCATTCGACGTATGCTATGTAAACACATTGTCGACATCTCTGAAGTCATGATTGGCACGTACCAGGGCAGTTGTAACCATTCTGAGCCAAGCACGCCCTCTCAGTCAGTGGTCGTTGTTCGGACGTCATGTCTTGCGAGAATAAAGATGATGGGCGACTTCCGTCCATGCACTGATAATACGTGTGTACCATACATCCTACCATCATCAGTAGAGAAAAGCAATACATCTTAAAAGGTCGTAGGGACCTCGGAATGTATCAGATTTCTTGACAGGAAACGAAAGTTCTTTGTTCGACCAACGTGTCGATTTAACGACCAGGAACGATAGGCCTGGCGTATCGTGGTTTCTAATGAAGTCTCTACACGACGTTCAACAACTTTCAGGTCGCTTACATTATGACCGTTCATCACGACATACCAGGTGTGATTGCCATAAAAACGAAAGAATCGCTTAAGGTCAAATTGGGTGCAAATATAACCCTCCCTGCGAGTTTAATTCCGAATTTGAAATGTCTTCGAAATATTCGGACAGATATTTATTTGTCTATTAATGATGGAATTGTGACGTCAAAGTAGTCGTCCCTATGATTGCTTGTACTACCCGTAACATTGTTACTTTTAAAACTCACCGGTGGGTGTGGTTGGGTTCCCGTTAAACCAGGCGTCGCATACACTTTTCGCGATGTCATCATCGCCTGAACCAGACAACTGTGACTTTGGATAGTAACACACCATGCCTTTCCATTTGCAGCAACGAGCGTATGGTCGAACACCTGAAAACATATTAAGGTAGCACGTGCTTCAATGGCGAAAGACTTACATTTTTGCTAAAACTTTCCTAAATGAATCTTGCGACCATTATCTTACCAAGTCAAGAATAAGAATAGAGAAGCAAACTGCCTAACATTTGCCGATTATAGTATTTGGAATTCAAAATGGCCGCCATCCCTGTGTTAAGTCTATGGGAAAAAGTAAAATGTTCGATTTCGGAAAACTAAGACTGTGAAAGTGTTTAGTTCTCCAAGAGCTTTAAAACGGATCCCGATGAGCAGTAGACCAGTAAAGTACTGAAAAAAAACCAATGAAATTCTGAATATCTATTCCTGAGGCACATCTACCTTTCATTATGGCAAGAGAAGATTGAACAGTCGACGGAGATTTGTGTTCTGAAAGTTTGAAAGGGCTGTATTTACAACTTTGCAAAATATTTTCATCATTTTTGCGTGGAAATATAAGCGTCGTTCATTGTGAACCACTTTCTTGGTGTTGCTTGTCGTCTCTGAAGACTTGAAAGATCATTATTTATTAGGACGCTTAGTGACAATTCATACCTGTTCCCTCATGGCCATTATATGCAACACATGTTGGTCGTCCATCACTAGAGTACCGCACCAACTCTCCGTCCCTGGTACCGTGCGCTGTCCCCGGCAAGTACGAACTACATCCCGTCATGACTTCGTCCGCCAGGCACGAAACCTCCGAAAAGTTATCGTCGCCGACGTTCGAAAGATGACCCACACGAGTGGTGCAGACTGGTTCGTCATCGGTTGATTCACATTCAGACGACAGCTCATCCAATATTTCTGGTTACGTTAAAAAAATAAAAATATGCCTCAAATGATAAGTTGTCCACGAATATCCTACACTTGCCGCTTCCATTCGTAAACTCCAACTTGTATACATACAGTTGCATCTGATGAGAGAACCCTGCTGTGCGTAGTTCAATGGTTTGAAATTCACTGTTGGAAAGTCTTCGATGTAGCTCAGTCTTGGAATTTTAAAACTTCAACTAAAACATTTATGAAATAAATTATACGTATTGAAGAAACAGCCAGAACACAATTATTTTTATTTTGTTTGTTTTATACAACAATTGATGACAATCTTCTTTCAAATGCAGTTTTGCAAGTCATTCCATTTTGCAAAACTGTCTACACACTTAAACTTGATTTCTTCAGTTAAAATACGGCGCGTAATTTTATGAATTTTCGTAAAGATGCATAGTATGAATGCATGTGCATGCACGTGTATACATGTATGTGTGTCTATGTATAATATCTTTAAGTATAAATTGGAAGTGGCTGTTTATCAAGTTTGACGCACTAGAGTGATCTTAAGACGATGATTCGGTAATTGACGTTCAATATTCAAAAGGAAACGAAAAAATGTTTATGAAGATTGGTTTTATTCTCACCTGATTTAGAACTGGAAATCTCTTCCCGGACTTGTACAATTTTGTTGGTTAGATCTTGCACAGCCTCGTACACGGTGCCCAGACTGACGTCCTGCAAGTAAAATAGTTAGTCGTCAATTCGCTGTTGAAAATACTGGCAGATGATTGTAGAATTTCGTTTGGTTTGGATGGGTTTCGCATAAGTTAATATAAGAACCTTGCAAAAATTATACGCGTTGTATACCCATGTCATCATTTTTTGTATCAGTCCATCATCCAACGGGCGTTAGCCTAATTACAGGATGAGGTACACATAACCCACTAACCCCCATGGAGCACTGAGGAGTAAAGTGCCTTGCTCAGGGGCACAACACCGTGCTAGAGTCTCGAACTCACCATCCTCCGATAGTGAGTCAATTACTCTGGACCTACTGGGTCTTGCACCGGGTTCCGAACTCACCATCCTTTGATAGGTAGTTCATTGCCCTAACCACTGGACCACGATGCCTCCTTCCAACACATGAGTACATCAACAAAATTCTTTTCAGACCCGACGATTAACTGATGTATCGTTGCTACAAGTTTGCACCAAGTATCAAAGATATTCCATCGGTCAAGTAATCAACACTAAATGGTAGCTAGAACGTTTGTTATCGACATATAGAGGCCTAAAACTTCAGATAATCTCCCGATGGCTGTCAAGATGATTGACTTACGATGATCAGTTCCTCTGTTATAGCGACAGAATCAACTGAACAGCCTACAGATGCCAAAATCACAATAAGCACGAAAACCTCCATGATTTTGGCTTGTCCAGTCTGGTAGAGGTACCGTGGATTGCAACAGAATCAAATGTCGGAACAGTCGGAGGCTGATCTGTATCGCCTTCGAAATCAACGTCTGCAGCACTCTGTCGAGCTGACCATCGTGCGAGGTGCTAATAAGTGAGTAAATCACGTGACATACAAACATCTGAAACAAATTCACATCCTTGATATAACAGGATCTCGCGATCATATGTTCGCTTTTTCCCCTTATTTAGAGCATGACATTGTTTATAACTTTGTTTATCTTTCCTCGCTCCCACATTATGTCTTTGTCCAGAGACAGTCAATACGTGAGTAATTCATCAATCATTCATAGTTTGAAGAATATTCTGAAGTTGACTCCAGTGAATTTGATATTGTCCGTTTAAATTCTCGAGTTCTGGCCCGATTTCAGTGTTTACACGATCAGTTATAATTCTGCAAAACTGCTAGTGTATGTTCATTGTATGTTTACTCTTCAAGTAAAAGGTTTGACCTCATCTGACCTATCCCAAATATTTATGTCACAGATTCAACATTAATTGGTTATACCTGCTGATGGCTAGAGACTTATATTTTCAAATTTAACGATGTAAGGTTTCCGTTGTCGTGCGCACAATACAAATAATGGCCACCAAGCGTGTACAAGGTAAATATGCTCTTAAAAATATCTATCTGGGCAAAATGTAGTATAAGAGGAGTACGGAACAATGTAGTAGGTGAGGAACAAGAAAAATACAATTTCTGCGCGCGATATCCGGTGTTGTGGAATGATCGTCAGACTGGTCAGCGATAATCGTTAGAATGTTCGTCACGTGACACCGTGGCAGTCGAGACTTTCTTTGACATGTCTGGTGGATGAAATACTACAGTGACACTATAAAATAATAATATTTTGTCCTTATCTTCCTGGTTCATGGACCCATAATGTAATTCGCCTCCCATTGACACAGAGCCAATCAAAATTACTGATCAACTTTTAGGGGATTATTTGGAAGTCTTAATCAAAAAAGTATAGGTACTTTATGATGTATTTCTGAGAAGTGGACACTTTACCATGTTAAACAGATTCATTATCTTAAACTTTTGGTGATTTTGGAAATTTCGTTTGACAAATCTGATTTCTATATCGTTGTTGGTTATTTATTTATTTATTTGTTTATTTTTTGTATTGGTTTATGAACGTTGGCGTTCGGTTGGTTTACTGAGAACGAGTTCTACAATATTAAAAATCTTTCTACGTACCAGAAATCGAGTTAAGAACGCTTGTTTCGATTGTACTTGTGTGGAAATGTGTCGAATCCACTACCTATTTAATCATCTTACAATGAGGTCGAAGTCAAAAGTGCCAAAAGGCGCAACACACTGCAGTCTATTGAAAACAACTTCTACATCACTGCACCGACAATTCGAGATCCGTGGCATTGTATCCATGACAACAGTCATATGAAGACTGGAAAGTGATTTTTATGGTCCACAAAATCTTTAACGTTCCGAAAGTGCCTTCCAGTTCACAGCGTCTGCCAAACATCCTTGTCCCTTTTGAGTGTTTTCCATGGATGATGAATTATCCTAGACTGAAGATGTTGCGTGAATCCTAGCCGCTCTAATGAAATCACCAATCAGAGATCCAAGATACACAGGAAAATGGGTATTAGTGACCAGACGAGGAACATAACACCTCCGTTTGCCAAACGTCCTTTTGACTCTGTGAGTTTTTCTCATCAACGATGAACTGTCCTAGACAGAAGAGGTTACGTGAATCTAAACCTCTCTGATGAATCATTGACCGGGCAATGGAACCGAAAATATCAGAGTCCAATGACTGAGAATAAGGCCCAGAAAAATAAGAAGTTTGTTTCTCATCCTCGTGCGCGTCAATTAAGACCCGCCCCGTCAACCTTTTTCTGCTCATGAGGAAATAAAATGAAAAAAAACCCACAAAAATACGCGACGATAGTGCATAACACAGTGCTGTATAAAACAGAACTGTAAACAAAATAACTGACACTGTACATTCCATTCAGAACTGTACACATATCATGCATATGGCACTGTTGTATTACGCTGTCAAAACTGTGCATTGCTGCACTAAATGTCCAACGACAGAACTGTTGCTATACAAAAATACTAAAGCAACACTGCTGTCATTTATCTCTGCGTGTATTCCTTTGTTGTTTTCATGTTTTTGCACGTTCTTGTTGGATGAAGAATAAAAGATGAGAAGAAAAAACCTCGCGTCACAGCATCATTTTTGCAATATGTCTAGGGTGAAAAACAAACTTTTTATTTTTCTTGGCCTAAGTTACAATTTTCGGTGAACATGGAATAGTATTATCTCCCACACCATGTTATCTCATTTATTTTGAATTTCACTTTAATTTTTCGACGTGATAATTTTGCAGATGCGTTAAGTCAAACTCACTTATCGTGGTTGCTTGTTTGCATAGCTGCTTAAACCATAGACGGTATAGCCTTCCGTTCATGGCTATGCTTTAACATGACAAAAAGTTACATGGCCCTGCAAAGACTTCAAATGCTACGGTCAATTATACGGTCTTTTGATGGCTACATTGTCGAAGACTGTTTGACGTCATTGGTTGATTGGCCCCATTAATCCTGAACCATATTTCTATAAAGTGTGTCGATTGGGAAAGCGTGAGAAGTGTTTTCTTCACTTTTCACTGACCAGTCTGATAAGATATTGATGGTACATTTTCGTCCGTTCTTCTTTGAGATGTAAACTTAAAACATGAACAATTCACAGGTATCATTACAGTAGTTATTGTCAGCACTCTGCTTATTTAGATCAGTCAGGTTTGTTCAAATTGTGATAAATTCCTATTTGGGCATTATTTGGCCGGGGCAAAGTCGCCATATCTCCTACACCACAGTCTCTCCACACACGTTTGTGTAGGGGCTGTGCCCATACCTTTCAAAACTCGCGTTCTTTATTCAGACACTATTAAGTGACGCCCTCACTACAGCCACAGGAAGCACAGAAAGATGCGTTCCAATTCTTGTGTTTGGTTCGCTGAAACAACCTTCAAAGATTTGGACTGCGATGATTGTACATCCAAAAGTGACACGTACCTCACAGAGTACATTTACCCTGTCCGCTCTTGTAAGGAAACAAAGGTTGATCCAGTTCTTAATGATTTGTTTTCTAATGCATAATCAGAATTCAAAGTTTCTGTAGCCCTAGAATGCTTCTTCAGCAAATCAGGGATCCTCGTGACAAAGGGCAGACCCCCCCCCCCTCCCGGTCTGTTCCCGCTGACGAATTTTGGTCAGTAAAATATCAACTAGTTGTTCCTCAACGCTACTGTCTTGATTTTTTTTTTATTCAATCCATCATCCAACAGGCACTGCACAATTACAGGATGACATACGCATAACCCACTACCCAATGGAGCAATGAGGAGTAAAGTACCTTGCTCAAGGGAACAGCACCGCGCAGTACTAGATATTTCCCATAATCAATCATGATTTGTACCATCGTCGATCATGTCTCCCATGTGTTACACAAATTCCTTGACTAGTTGTAAAAGTTCTGAAAGCGTACTTTTTAAAGACACCATCTTCTCAATTCCCATTTTAAATTATTTAGAAAAGTATGCTTCATTAAGAAAGGAGATAGCATTTTTTTAAAGTTTTCCACTGATTGTGTCCTTAGCTACACAGAATAATGTGATGGAAAGTAGGGAGACTAGTTGCACCTGTTTTATGGAACAAAGGGATATTGATTGTTTCCAAATAGAAAAGACAAATGAAATTTACATGTTGACTTTTCTAAGAGAATGACTCCTTCAGTTTGCCATAACTTACTTCCCAAAAGTATGGCATTTGTAGTACCTGCAGAATTTAACTTTTATGGTTATACTGAAATACCTCAACGTACTTTTAATGAACATAATTAATCAATCATCTTGGGACTTCACATAATTGCTTTTATGCAGAACTGAAAAGTTATAAAAAACAAACGTCGTTGGTACAAATCAAACAGAATTGTGGGTAATTTATTGTACTGTGCACCGTGCTTGAGTGTCGAACTCACCATCCTCCGACAGTGAGTCCGTTACTCTAGACTTACCGGGTCTCGAACCAACCATCCTCTGATAGTGAGTCCGATACTCTAGATTTACCGGGTCTCGAACTCTCAATCCACTGATAGTAAGACCAGTATCCTAACCACTGCCTCTGAGACTATTCTACGACTATTTCGTGAAATACCCATAATGGGTCACTTAGAAGTCACAAAGACTCGGTCTTGGATTATGGCTCACTTCTATTGGCCTAAGCATAGACTCTCGAGAAAAACGAGGGTCTATGGCCTAAGTTACACCAGGATGTGGTACAGTGTTGTCAAACTTACCACACGTGCCAACACATTCATAGCTGTTCAGTATTGATAACTTAATTCTGCTTCATGACAGGGATAGTATGTTAAACCCATCCATGTCGCCATGCACGTATGCACCTCTATGTAACAGAAATCATCACCAAATAGATCACTGGAAGTTGTTGATGGTGATAATTCTGTTTATTGCTGTAACATTTTCTAAAAGGAAGTAGTTCTTGAGAAAAAAACAATCTCAGTGTAGAAAACTTTATTAAACGAAATCTAGATATGAAAAATTCATTCTGGACATTGCCTTTCGTCGAAAAAGTTACTTTGGGCTTACCAATGTACAAAAGACTAACATGAATCGTGCGTTAGTAGATCCAAACTAAGGCGGTAAAATACTCAAGTTGCACTTAAAGTGATACGGTCGGTCCAATCCACAGTATTGTTGAACATGAAAGTGGTACAATTATCATGGCACCTGTAAATCACTTGGTTTACCATTTTGTAAATGGATGGAATTTCAACAAAATGAGATTAAAATGTGGTTCTCTCCTTTCTGCAGTGGATAAAATCAGTTGTTCATTCCCATGAACGGCGTTAGGGCATCTCTCAGTCATGAGGGCGCTATTCTGGAAGGATACTGCGACAACACGTAGCGACAGCCCACACGACGCTGTTACCAACGGCAATACACACGTCATCATCTGCGACAGAGATAAAACGAAACCTTGGTCTCTTTAAAATTTCATAAAACATTAAAATGTGTAAATCTTGAGCAGAATATTAAACGATAATAAATATACAACTAATTCAAAAGAAAGTTGTAAAATTGTCCAAGAGTTATGTTCAACATGGGTGGAAGGAAGGGCGCCCCAAAGACAAACAAGTGTGCATTTTCAATAGCACAAAGGGATACTTTTTGTCAAAGTACCGGTATGTGAATAAATCACAAAAACATCAACATGTAGAAGTAGAGTTAATTCTGCAACGATTAATGAGTAAAGGCACATAGAGGCGCACGATCTCTTGCGATGTAAGTCACAAAATGTGGACCGCAATCGCAAACTGTTAACCTCAAAGCTATTCAGAATATTTCTATTTTGTTGCTCGAGAACTTTAAAATTCGAAGAGATTTGGAAAACGTGTTTGAACGGACATTCCGTTCAAGGGACAAAGTCGCCCTTTTTTTCATGAATTTTGTTTGATACGAGATACTACTTGTTTGACATGTTGAAAGATACTGATTGAATGGCTGACCATGCATATATTTGACTCCCGTTTTAGACACGATACATGAAACCATGGCGAAAATGAATTAATGGTCATGACCATTAATTCATTTTTGCCATGGTTTCATTTAATTTGTCTAAAATCGGGCTCGAATATATGCATGGTCACCCATTCAGTCAGCATCTTTCAACATGTCAAACAATATAAGTAGTTTCGCGTATCAAACCAAATTCATGAAAAAATGGGCGACTTTGTCCCTTTAAACAAATTATCGGATGTTATGGAGACAAAGGCAAAAACCACCAGGATGGTCCCTCATCCCCAACATCAAATGATCGATCGTCAACTTACAACTTAAGGGCCTACGTCAAAAGTTCAATTTAGGATAAAAAAGCTAAAATCCCTAGTTTCCCCCTAACCACCCTAGAAACTTAATTGACCTACATTGAACCTATTGCAGGGCTCTATCTATCAAGGATCAGTAAATTAAAGGGTGAAATAAATACGACTAAACAATGCATCGTTAACACTGGGAAACCACTTTAATATTGTGTTTCATCCAATGCAAATACAACAATACTAACAACAAACTTGAAGTTTATCAATAAATTAACAAGAACAACAGCAATAAAATTCCAAATTTCTCCTTTCAGAGATATTAAAGACAAGAACTATCTCATCTGTCCTGGTGGTTGTAATAACTGCACTCTGCTCGTTCGAGGGGGGGGGGGGCTACACCAGAAATGTACTAGCAAAATATCATTATAAATGCCGAGTGCAACAGAGGCCAACAGCCTGCATTGTTCAGGCTAACAATGGCAGGGGCGGTCTAGCATGTGTTAAATAAATTCCGTCACTTGTTTTAACATGAAAGTGCCTATTTCTGCTATATTTTTTCCCAAATATTCATTCCTGGCAATTTTTAAAGTAAAACGATTTGTCAGATAGAAACTTTTTTTGGTCAACCCCTACCCCCAAAATAAAAGGAATAAGTTTTTATCCTACAACGAACTTTTGACGTCGCCCCTACGATAGAGTAAGATCAAAATAATTGATTTCAGGGAGTTTTCTACTGCTTTAAAAAACTAAAATAATTGAAACTACCGACGCGACTGTCTACTTCCAACCACACAGAATGTTTCACGAAAAAAGGTAAATCTGACTTTGGATGAATTAATCTGGCGTACATTGTTCAATCCCGTGTGCTTCAAAGTACGTATGATATTGCAATTAACTTTTTTGTCTGATGGAGCATGCGCGTGTTATAGAAAATATCTTACAAATTTTATAACTGTACGTGCATGTGAAAGATAAGTCTGTTTACCTGCGATAAAGGCACCATCAGTATTCTTCCAATAGGTGAACACGTTACATCCGGTCAAGGTCCAGCCACGGTCACAAGTAACTCTCGCTTGGTCACTTTCTCGTCGGTCGCTTGGTTCAGAGTACTTCACTTGACATTCTAAATTGGGGGCGCTGCAACAGGCTGCAGTCGACGTCACACCTAAAATATGAAAAATGGCGCGATAATGAGAATTTCTGAGCCAAAAATGCGTGCAGAAGTGTACTATCCTGTCTGCAAATAGATCACCGTGTGTGACCGCCGATCAGAATTTAAACGAAAGTTCGCGGTTTGTACTAGTCTAAGCTTAACTTTTGACGTGAACTTTAATTTTTGGAAATACAAAGAATGGGGCTCATTATTGTTAAAAATTATTTTGTTAAATTACTTTACGGAAGAATCAAGGAAGGATCTCTTTTTAATTTCAAAGCTCTTTGCAAAAATTTTCAAGTCAGAACAGTTTTGCAAGTCTCAAACTTTCTCTCGATTTTCAACAATTTCAACGTTTTCGTTTCGTCTACAGACGCAACCATACTTCACATACTGCACAAACGGTGAAGAAACCAGGTCTTCCCTTTTTGAAAGACTTGGGCGAGTAGTCCGCCCTCATACGTATTTGCTTGTACAGAGACTGTATCCATAGTTTGTCTGTTGGTATACTTTATTGCCCTATATTTGTCTTGCCCAGACTTATGGTGTTCAGCATGGTAATTGACTTACCAACTTCATGGGATGACATACCTTTTGACCAATTTTACTAAATTTTACTTAATATTGTCCCGGATTGTGAAAGTATTCTGAACATACATACATACATACATACATACATACATACATACATACATACATACATACATACATACATACATACATACATACATACATACATACATGCATGCATACATGCGTACATTTTATTGAATATGATGTAATTTGTACCCATATGCAGACACACTCATCAAGGTATCAATTTCAAAAGAAGAGTCCATCAACACAGACGCACAAAATATAGGACAATATAAAATAACTCACTTCGACAGCCTCCATTCTGACCAAGGCACGCCCTCTCAGTCAGTGGTCGTTGTTCGGATGTCATATCCTGTGCAAAATCAGACGCTGGACGGGCTCCATCGATACACTGCCAGGGTGTGTAGACAAGACAACCTATAGATAGAAGTTCAATTTTAGTTAGCTAAGAATAATGTCTTCGGATCTACATCAACCTGAACCTTGTATCAGAAAAGGAAACGTAAAATCAAAAAAGTAAGACAAATTTCATACGTTGCACCACGCTGACTGATGTTGACAAACTTTCCGATATCTACCAAGATATAATATATTTTGGTAGATATTATGTTAATGAGCAAACATCTGACACTGCCACATTGCTTGAGTTGACTCTTCACATCACTGTGTCGTTGTAAAGACTTAAGATTGTAAGCTCACTACTAAAGAGCGGAGCAAGGCAGTCAGTTCACGCAATCTACAGCTTTGTTCAAACTCGCAGATTCGTTGGGCTCTGCCCTGATAGCAAACAAACTGGTCTGAAATAGTCTGCCACATCGTGTACCTCTACCTTCATTGAAGCAGGATGTTTCAAGTTTCGAAGTGCATGTTGCCCTGGCTTTACAATTCCACTTCAAAGACAAATTACAAGGGCATATGCTTTTGGAACATTATTTGGGAGAGATCGTCACTTCAGCATTCATCAGTCCTCCTAGTCTCGTTACCCGACTGCTCTGCGGTGCTCTCTCCAGGGGCTGCCGGAAGACAGCCCCGCAGAGCAGTCTGGGTAACCGAGATTACCGCCTTCTCTGCTATCTACCTGGAACTGTTACAACCAGAGATGTAAAATTCCCCACACTGTAACTTTAGCTGTAGTTCGACGGAGACCAATGCACAATACTGTGACATTGACAGGACAAGATAGGCTGCACTGTCTTTGCCCTGGTCTTTGCGCAAGGTCGGGTGAAGGTTTTCGTTAACAGATTGCCACAAACATTGTCGCAAATTCACTCACCTGTAGGTAAGGTGGGATTGCCGTAAAACCAGTGATCGCATACACTCTTTGAAATAGCATCATCGTTGCTAGCAGACGGGTTTCCTTCTGGGTAATAGCAAACCATATCTTGCCATTTGCAACAACGAGCGTAGGGTCGTACTCCTTGAAGATGATCAGACAAAAACAACATCTGTGATTCAGAACGAAGGGCGTGATGTTGAGGAACGCATCGTTCCGAGAATGAAAATGTGTACAATAGGGTGTCTCCCTAGGGCCGAACAAAAAAAATTGCTGGTCCGATAACCCGACCTACCCTATTTTTAACCTTCCGACCCTAAACTTTATAGAGCTACGTAAACACGAAAGTAAAAAAAGAAAGAAAGAAACAGTAAAATCACGCGTTCGTTACTCGGCATTTGATTTTTGATTGAACGATGATGTCTTTTAATGTTTTGTTTTTCCTTTTATATGTGTGATACATTTTTTCTTGAAATGTTGTGGCCAGTGTTTGACCGCCCCGAACCCCTGAAAAATGCATATTTAAAAAAATAGCGTCAATGACACTGTAGCTCCCATCCTGGACTATTTAGTGTTTGTTCTCTGGTCAGATATTTGAACATGTGTGAAAGGGATAAAGTGCATGAAGTGAAAATACTTAAATGAAATGTACAGTGAAATATGTTTAATGTAATTATTCAGAATATAAAATGGAAAAAATACAGAATTAGATATATCGAATACTGTGATACAACCATTAACTCAACAAGTCATTGACAATGACATAGTCCCCACTTGTAATAGGAGTATTAGTCTTGATGGGGCAGGAAAATGTGGTCATTAAGAAGTATCACTGGAGTGTATATGTTGAGATCTATGGGCACATAGGTCTATGTCGTTGTTCCCAATTTGAAACACATGAGTACGGTGGCCCCTACACGCCACGGAACTCTATTATTTTTGAATATAAACTCTAATTTTTCTTGACAATATCTTTAATATTTGTAAGAGATTTTATTTCTCCACCGCAAACTTTTAATTTTGTACGGGCAACTTTATCTTAACATTATCTTAACTTTAACTTCTCGAAAGTATTTTTAGTTTTAACCATAAACAAAATATGTTTCTCAAAAGTATTTTTTATTTTGTAAAACAAAAGTAAAAATTTTTCAAGATAACAAACTCCCCTACACGTCATGGAAATTTATTACTTTTGAACATAAACTCATATTTCTTGACAATATATTTAATATTTGTAAGAAATTTTATTTCTCCACAGCAAACTTTTATTTCTGAACGGGGAAACTTTATTTTTGGGGTAAACTGTTTTTAAAAACTTTTAACTATAAAAACTTGAACTTTTAAAAAATAACTTTAACTTTGAAAAAAATATTTGTTTCTCAAAAGCGTTTTTTATTCGAAAAGAAGTAAAAATTGTTCACAGCAAGAGTTGAAGATTTTTGCTAAGCGCGAACTGAGTTACTTAAATGACATAACCTTATGTTTTTAGAGCAGAAAACTTAAATTCTTAAAGAAAAGTTTTATTTTTCCAAGAGTAAAATTAATTTCTTTATGGGAAAAAAGATTTTCTCAGAGCAGCAAATTGAAATACAGAGAATAAAATTTTTTCTCAATGGCGAGAAATTATTTTCTGAAGACAACAAAACTAATTCTTTCAAGACATATTTTCTACATATGAGTGTGGTTTAAGAATTTGATAAAACTGAACTGAGAAAGAACGAAAAAGGAAGGATGAAAAAGTCAAACTTACTTTTCTTCAGAGCGTAATTTATTTCTGAGAGGAGAAATATTTCATGTGAGGGCGCAATTACCTATAATGCATAGCAAACTCTTTCTTGCGAGAGTAAACATATTTTGGGGAAGAGTAAAACATTTTTCCGACGAGCAAAACTTTATTTTAACGGCGGCGGAAGTTAAAGTATCCCACCATGCAACACCAAAGTTTGATAACCCAGAGTTGACTTCATCGGCGATACAGGCACGCTAGCCCGGCCCTAGCTGCAGTACAGTACCTCGAGGTTTTACCTGGGTATTTGGGTCGGACGGTTTGCCGTACTGTACAGCAGCTAGCCCGGCCCTACCCACACGTGTCCGGAGTTGCCGGTGTACTATGTATACTACACGGCAATTCCACGGACCTGTGGCCCTACCTTGCTGCGGATCCGTAGCCCTACCACTCCCTTTGCTGGTTGTGTTCGGCCCCGCCCCACTCCCCAAACACAACCAGCAAAGTGAGTGGTAGGGCTACGGATCCTCAGCAAGACCCTACCCTGCCTGCGTACGATACTGTGTGTTGGGGCCGTATAACGCCGGGAATACACAGCATCGTACGCAGGGCTATGGGCACGGGCACGCAAACGAGTCAGGTCAACAGTTGCCACTTGTCTAAGTCCCCGAAGAACGGTTTTGTGTTTGAGTGATTCATCCTGACTGCAGACGTTGTGCGACGGGATGGACCGCATTGGGTTCCTTCATTAGCTCTGCATGGTCTGTGTTTTACCGGCGTTATACGGCCTCCCACCACATAACGCCGGTAACACACAGCCCTGCCATGCAGAGCTATTCCTTCATCAGTTGCTGTGTTGTTAATGTTATGTTGTGTGATAGTCATCTTTTCTATAAGCCAGATTCGTAATTGATAGAGTCTTCGACTGAAACTGAACCTGGCCCGCCAGATTTGACCACAGTCGAGCGTGGTTCAATACAGTAGTTGTGGGTCCACAGCTGTGGTGTTTTCGGACGGATATGCCTTACGGGCTGGTTGACTTTCACGTTTTTGACCCCGCAAACCACACGTGAAAGTCAAAACCAGTCCGCGACTGTGGTCAAATCTGGTGGGCTTGGTTCAGTTTCAGTTTCAGTTTCTATAAATTACGAATCTGGCTTCTCCTCTTAGAAAAGATGAATATCACACACATTGGCTGTGTGTTACCGGTGTTATGTGGTGGGAGACTCTATACCGCCGGTAACAAACAGCCCTGCCATGCATAGCCCTGCGTACAGGTCTGTGTGTTCCCGGCGTATAACGCCGGGAACACACAGACCTGTACGCAGGGCTATGCCATGCAGAGCTAATGAAGAACCCCAATGCGGTCCCGTCGCACACCGTCTGCCGTCAGGACGAATCAGTCAAACATAAAACCGTTCTTCGGGGACTCAGACAAGTGGCAACTGACCCGCGTGCCCGTAGCCCTGTGTACGATGTTGTGAGTTCCCAGCGTTATAAGGCCCCAACACACAGCATCGTACGCAGGCAGGGTAGGGCCGGGCTGGCGTGCCCGTATCACCGATGAAGTCAGTCATGGTTGTCTCGGAGAGCAGATCGTCCATATAGCCGACACGAACAGGAACTGTCTGATACCGGCTACCAACTCGGAGACTCTGGGTCATCAAACTTGGGTGTTGCATGGTGGGATACTTTTACTTCCGCCGCCGTTAAAATAGTTTTGCTCGTCGAAAAATGTTTTACTCTTCCCAAAATTATGTTTACTCTCGCTAGAAAGAGTTTGCTATGCATTATATGTAATCGCGCCCTCACATGAAATATTTCTCCTCTCAGAAATAAATTTCGCTCTGAAGAAAAGTAAGTTTGACTTTTTCGTCCCTTTTTCGTTCTTTCTCAGTTCAGTTTTACCAAATTCTTAAACCACACTCATATGTAGAAAATATATCTTGAAGGAATTAGTTTTGTTGTCTTCAGAAAATAATTTCTCTCCATTGAGAAAAAAGTTTTATTCTCTGTATTTCAATTTGCTGCTCTGAGAAAATCTTTTTTCCATAGAGAAATTAATTTTACTCTTGAAAAATAAAACTTTTCTTTATGAATTTAAGTTTTCTGCTCTAAAAACATAAGGTTATGTCATTTAAGTAACTCAGTTCGCGCTCAGCAAAAATCTTCAACTCTTGCTGTGAACAATTTTTACTTCTTTTCGAAATAAAAACGTTTTTGAGAAACAAATATTTTTTTCAAAGTTAAAGTTATTTTTTAAAAGTTAAAGTGTTTTTGTTAAAAGTTTTTAAAAACAGTTTACCCCAAAAATAAAGTTTCCCCGTTCAGAAATAAAAGTTTGCTGTGGAGAAATAAAATTTCTTACAAATATTAAATATATTGTCAAGAAATATGAGTTTATGTTCAAAAGTAATAAATTTCCATGACGTGTAGGGGAGTTTGTTATCTTGAAAAAATTTTACGTTTGTTTTACAAAATAAAAAATACTTTTGAGAAACATATTTTGTTTATGGTTAAAACTTAAAATACTTTCGATAAGTAAAAGTTAAGATAATGTTAAGATAAGGTTGCCCGTACAAAATTAAAAGTTTGCGGTGGAGAAATAAAATCTCTTACAAATATTAAAGATATTGTCAAGAAAAATTAGAGTTTATATTCAAAAGTAGTAGAGTTCCGTGGCGTGTAGGGGCCACCGTACATGAGGCATGTCTAAGTTATGGTTCTAAATCGGGAAAAAAGATCAGACCTCTAGCAGTATTGGCCAGCCAAGAAATACATATGCGCATTATAAATGAGGTACAAGATGTGACATCTTAAGGTCTAATATCCTATCAAAATTGGAGGGTATAGAACTTGTGGTTACTGAAATATGCATATATATGTATAATCAAGGTCAAAGGTCATCGAGGTCACATGACATTTTGAAAAAAAAAATTATATTGCTAATTAATCCCTATATGCCAAAAAATCAGATCTCTAGCTCTATTTGCTTGCCCAGAATTAGATGTGTACATAATTAATGAGGTAAAGCGTGTGTTGTCATAAGGTCTCCCATCCTACTAAATACAAAGGACATAGCACTTGTGGTTACTTATTTATTGACATAAACATATATTTTAGGTAAAAGGTCATTGAGGTCACATGACATTTGGTCAAAAAATTTCTCTCCTATAGTTATCCCTATATACCAAAAATCAGACATCCAGCTCTATTGGCTCGTTCAGAATGATATATGCGCATAATTATTGAGGTACAGTATGTGGCGTCATAAGGTGTCCAATCATACCAAACATGAAGGGTGTAGCACTTGTGGTTACCGAGTTATGGAAAAATATGTATATTTGAGGTCAAAGGTCACCGAGGTTACGTGACATTTTGTCAAAAAAATTGTTTTGCTAAGTTATCCCTATATACCAAAAATCAGACCTCTAGCTCTATTGGCTCGCTCAAAATTAGATATGTGCATAATTAACGAGGTACAATATGTGGCGTCATAAGCTGTCCCATCATACCATACATGAAGGGTGTAGCACTTGTGGTTACTGAGTTATGGACAAATATGTATTTTGAGGTCAAAGGTCACCGAGGTCACGTGACATTTTGTCAAAAAAATTGTATTGCTAAGTTATCCCTATATACCAAAAATCAGACCTCTAGCTCTATTGGCTCGCTCAAAATTAGATATGCACATAATTAATGAGGTACAATATGTGGCGTCATAAGGTGTCCCATCATACCATACATGAAGGCTGTAGCACTTGTGGTTACTGAGTTATGGACAAATATGTATATTTGAGGTCAAAGGTCACCGAGGTCACGTGACATTTTGTCAAAAAAATTGTATTGCTAAGTTATCCCTATATACCAAAAATCAGACCTCTAGCTCTATTGGCTCGCTCAAAATTAGATATGCGCATAATTAATGAGGTACAATATGTGGCGTCATAAGGTGTCCCATCATACCATACATGAAGGGTGTAGCACTTGTGGTTACTGAGTTATGGACAAATATGTATATTTGAGGTCAAAGGTCACCGAGGTCACATGACATTTTGTCAAAAAAATTGTTTTGCTAAGTTATCCCTATATACCAAAAATCAGACCTCTAGCTCTATTGGCTCGCTCAAAATTAGATATGTGCATAATTAATGAGGTACAATATATGGCGTCATAAGCTGTCCCATCATACCATATATGAAGGGTGGTAGCACTTGTGGTTACTGAGTTATGGACAAATATGTATATTTGAGATCAAAGGTCATCAAGGTCACATGACATTTTGTCAAAATATCCGAGATATCTGCGTGAACGGATGGACTCACGGATGGACGAACAGACGGACATGACCCAATCTATAAGCTCACTGGACTTCATCCGTGGGGACTAAAATTGTGTCACTGCATCCTTTTTGCAATATGAATACGATGAGAAACTAAATTTTTATTTTTCGTGGCCTTATACATGGGAGTCTATGGAGATCTGCCTTATACATGGGAGTCTATGGACGTGTAAACTAAAAATATGCAAATTTCACCTCGATTTGCCCAAATTTGGGAAAGGTCACTCCTATGCACTTCCATACCAAGTTTCAAATCAATCGGACTTGTGGTTTCAGAGCAGGAGATTTTTTGACCAAAAATGGGAGAAAGAAAATTACAAAAAAATTCATGAAAAATAGCAAGTCCAAGATACTGACCCAAGATGTGCACAATCATTTCATGTCAGCCCACAGTACTTACATGCTAATTTTTCATGTAATCTGCTCAGTGGTTATTGAGTTTTTTCAATTTTGACTGTTTTTACATTTTTTCACTTAATTTGCATATTTTTGGCAATGACAACTTCATTTGAACAAAATCTCATCTACAGCCCATCATCCATGTACACACCAAATATCAAGATGAAATGTACAGCGGTTTTGGAGTTTTTGATGTTGACGGACAGACATACAGACATACAGACATACAGACATACAGACACACAGACATACAGACATACAGACATACAGACATACAGACATACAGACATTTCCCTAGCCTGTAAGAATAGCTTCCATTGCCATATATACATATGGCTATGGGAGCTAACAAAATTAGTTTGGAAAAAAATTCCTGCCGACCTACCTATCCCATTTTTGAAAACCATGTTATCGGAACAGCACAATTTATTTTTTATTGTTTATTTTATTTTATTTTATTTTATTTTTGGCCTAATCAAACCCCGAAGAAAAGATTCCAACTTTGATATAAACGTCTCCATTGTGTGCCACTATCATTTCAGTCGGTTGGTACAAGAATGCTTTGTATTTTCTACTCCCCACCGTGCTATTTCTACGCTATACTTGGTTCAAGCTTGGCCTGTGATGGTGAGAAATTTGTCGTATAGTTGAGGCTGAACGCCACACAGCGGTGTTATCCTTGAAATCACGACCCCAGGTGTAACGCTATCCACTCCTATGCCTTCGACCGTGATCTGAAGGTAAACGACTACTCATATATGGCGCCTGCACGAACAGATGGATAGTTATTGATTTAATAATAAAGATGCACGATGGAATGCTTCAAACGAATTCTGTTTCATTCGCCGATTTGAACCAGGTTTAGGTCAAGGTTAATATCATCATCATGACAAATAAGAAGCAAATTGAACACCTTTGCATTCAGGTAGAGTGCGTTTCTGAAACATATTCACACTCTCAAACTTTTCCAATACTTTCCTCCAATGGTGGGGGCTCGCTCATTTTAAAGCCCTTGGAGAAAGAAAAACTTTCACCGTCATAGTTTTTGAAAATCGAAAATTTTATTTTTGTCCACGAAGTTAACGCAGGGATGCCGATCATTTTGGATTTCAAATATCGGCAAATCTTGGGTAATTTGTTTCTCCAGTACCAAAATTTGCACTGTGACCCCTGAATTTTTTCTTGATTTTGAAAGAGAATGGTTGAAAGATTCCTTGAGGAAAGTTTGAGCGAAAGTTTAGTCTTTCACTTTCGAGGCGCGTACTCATGATAAATAATCCAATAGTTTGAACCTTTAACCACTCGATTCTCCCATTCATACCTGTCCCTCCTGCGCCATTGTATGCAACGCATGTTGCCTGTCCATCATCGGTGAAGCGCATTCGCTCTCCGTCCCTGGTGCCGTGTGCTGCCCCCGGCATGTACGAACTACAGCCCGTCATGACTTCGTCCGCCAGGCACGAAACCTCCGATGGTTGATCGTCACGTGACCCTGAGAGAGGACCAATACGAGTGACGCAGACAGGCTGCTGTCCAACCGTGCCGTCTCCGCATTTTGATTCAACCTTATACAGGATTTCTGAATTGGATAAAAAGAAGCTCAAGTTAGATCGGATTCAACTTCACGTTGACCTGGGGCAATGCTAAACCTCTCTTTTTAAAGCTCATATTACAATGATTTTGATGTATTTTCCTGTATTTATTGTTTGAGAAATAACTTTTGTCCTACTCCTAAACTCAGTCCAAATGTCGAGTGTTTCAACTTGCTGATACACCCTGTGATCATTGTCATTTCTATTGTAATGGAAGACAATGACTTTCAGTCCAGACTTCATTTGTCACTCTGACATTACTGTGTGCCACCTTCAAAACAATGCCTTGACTAAATAATTCACATCTCAACATACTTTATAGAGAAGAAGGAAAAACGAACTCACTTTACAGAACAAAAATGACAAAAAAATATTATCAAAAATTACAGATATTTCCCTAAAGTTCAGACTGTGATCAAAGACTGTTTCTGCAGTAACATTGAAGATGCAATATGATACATTTAGAAGTGCAATATTCACAGCATTCAAGGTGTTGATGTACGTCACAAATTCATTCACCTTTCTTGAAAGAGCGAAGGTCTTCTCGGATAGCATCAACACTGTCTGTGAGTTCAAGGACATTCAAGTTTACTTCATCTATAGGACTGATAGGGCTTTCCTGTATTTAATGAAATACACATACTTGAGTTGAGTGCTCGAGGAAACGATGCATGCGCTTTTTTCGTTTTCGTTTTCGTTGTGTCTGTTGTTTACATGTTTGTTCTCCTTGAACGTAATACATAATGAACGAAATACTTATAACAACTGCGCTATGTGTTTTGATACATTTGTGCAGGTATGGGTAGGCACCTTTCCGCCGGAACACTCATTGCCGACTTGGGCGCAGAATAACCGTACTATTCACAAGTCGAATGGCAGAGAAAACATTTTCCAATTTTCCGTTAAAGGAAGGGAGTTCTAAAGTATATTGGCCCAAATTCTAGCGTAAAACTC
The DNA here is from genome assembly GCF_041260155.1 of Ptychodera flava. Classification (NCBI taxonomy): domain Eukaryota; kingdom Metazoa; phylum Hemichordata; class Enteropneusta; family Ptychoderidae; genus Ptychodera; species Ptychodera flava. The sequence goes on along the minus strand of NC_091932.1, from coordinate 45,070,955 downwards.
TACTTTTAGCTCATATTTTGTATTTATATAAATACCAAAAAGAGCTTATATGGTGAGTCGGTGGCGTCTGTATGTCTGTCTGTCTGTATGTATGTATGTATGTATGTATGTATGTATGTATGTATGTATGTATGTATGTATGTATGCATGTGGGTATGTATGTGCGGATGTATGTCCGTCACACGCAAAAGCTCCCATACCGCCTAAGCTACCATCTCAGTATTTGGTGTACAGGTAGATGCAGGGGTTGAGATGTGACGTTGTTCAAATGAACACGTCAGTGTCAAAAATGTGCAAATGAGGTAAGAAAAAGGGAAATTCTGCAAATGTTCAGGAGTGGTGACATGCCAATGACTGAAACAGGATACTCCACTGACCTTGAGTCATTTCCTGTCATTGTTTATGAACTGTTACATATTAACAGACCTGCTCAAATTAAGGGACAGACCATTAGATCTTGGGAGAGGGTGGTCACAATGAAATTGTGAACATTTTTTTACAATTGTAAATTTCTAAAAAAAAATTTTCCAAATGAGAAAAGCTGTGCTAATTTTTTTTTCTGGGTAAATTTTCAGATTTATAATTTTTTTTTAGTTCGAAGCTGTCTGAGGATACAGTGTACATCCATATCACTAGCGCAAATAAGATTGCGTGCTGTAACTACAACATACATATGGCCTAGTGATTTATATTGCTGATAGATTTCGCAAAATGTTGCAGATCATCTTTTACAAGCTGAGAAACTTTTTGCAAAATATGTGGTGAAATTTCAATATTTGTGTTTTTGCCTTTTTGGATCAAAACATCTTCTCTGTAGCAGCATGTCCAACTTTTGTCATTCTTGTTTTTCTGGTTTAAATATTTCTTGTTGTTTTTCTGGTTGTACTGTGCAGAAATCATTGTCATAACATCAACGTAGAATTTTCCTGCACTGAACAGATAGAAACAACATTTATTGTTGATCTTTGGTACCCATACTGCAATTCTGATCAAATGTGAGCGACTATAAAATGCATAATTGGTCATTATTTGTCTATAAAATGGTCGCTCGTAATCGTGCCAGAGTAAACAAACAGGGGTCAGCAGGTTACATTATTATCAACACATCTTAGGTCAAAAGTCTACATGAGGCGAAAAAGAGCGTCGAACCACGGTACATATGTGCATACATGTGAGTTAACTATAGACAGTGTGTAAAGAAAGAAAACAATATGAACAAAGAAACACGGTACAAAGTCGAACGTATGATTTCATTTTCATGATTTCATGAAATCGGATGCATTGATCAAAGAAAAAGTATAACATGTATTTGGATTGTTTCAGAAAATTCAAAAAGATGCAAAACGCTGGAAGACTTCATCTTAAGAATAAAGATTGACAAGATGGGATCCGTTTCTAGCTCCATGGTGCGATGCACCACGGTCAGTCCGCGAAAACCTCTGATCTCGTCACGATGTTATCGAATACTCACCGGCCTCTGACCTTCAACCGTAACTGACATACGTTCCATCAGAAACAAGGCAAGTAATAGGAAGGACTTCATGATGGCTCTGTAGGTTGCAAAGCTGGCGCTACAAAATTTCTTGACGAGTCACTTTTCTGTAAGAATAGAGCTACGTCTTTGTCTAAAATGTATTGAGAGCGTTTTTCGGGAGCGTTTTTGTAGTTACACAAATCACGTGACTTCAAACACGGCAAACAATTTGTTGTTACTTCGATACTGTGAACTTATGTCAAATATGGTACGTCATTTCTTGAGATCTCATTTGCATACAATAGGTACGGTATTTTCCTGTCATTCGATTAAACCCCCATAACAGCGAGGAATTAAAAAGCACGAAATTCGCACATCCTGTCAGAGATGCTGTCCGCGACATTTCAAATGAAGACATGGATTTTCTACGACGGACCTTCCACGTGTTTCTATCAACGGCCTCCTTTCCGATCATTTAACCGCAAACTGCGTGGCCTAATCGCCAACCGTATTGACCCTATCAGTGATAACCCTATCAGTCGGTCAGCATCTCGCTACTATGCCATTGACCAGCCTGGTTTAATCCCCAAAAGGTCAAAACAGTCGATGAAAGTAGAGGGAGAGGAGACCATTGAAAGACTGGAAAGAAACACACGGAGGGGCTGTGGTAGAAAATGTATGTCTTTATTGGAAATGGCACAGATATCATCACAAGTATGAAATTATGAAGGATTTTGTGCTTTTCCCTGCGTCAGAACCTTACTTTCGTGGTAACCTTTGATCCATTTGTGTAGATGACAAGCAAATCACAGTAAATGAACTTGCTCCCTGGGATTAATCTGATGCATTTTCTGAGTTTATCACTTGAAAACTGATATGATCTATTTCCTTCAATGATTAACTCGTAAGCCCAAGATGGTTGCCAATATTCAATAAATATTGCCGAAATTGTTGAAAAACACCTGTCAGCATAAACCTTAATAACAGCTCGATTATAGCCCCGGTCCCATTCAGAGAAAAGATAAATACAATCACTTCTTTGTAGCAGATGAAGTGACTGTGACACAGCAGTAAATCGATGAAGAATTACAGTAAAATGTCTTATCTTGATCGGGTCAGCTAAGGTCGATGACATCTTGACCCTTGTGAGATTGTTGACAACACCAAAACATCTCCAATCCTTTCCGAGATATTGGTTGTTGTTTTCCGCTTTCATGGGAAATGTGAACCCGTCCCTTCTACGGAAAGAAGGATATACACGTATTATCTTTATGCTGGACTGCCGTGCTTCGGTGTGTCTTGTCGACATTGATCAATACACTGGCAAATCGTACCATTCCATCGGTGTTCTCTATCACATGATGAATTCGACTCTTAAAGCAAAATTGGAAAATCTCCCATCCATACACTTGGTATATTTTCACTTAATTTGGTAGGACAGGTTCTTCCTTCTAGCTAAGAAGCAGCTCACCTTCTAGTTTATGAATAGTCAAAATTTTATCACAATTTCAAGTTCAAATAAATCAAAATTGTACAGAGCAGATTAGAAAGCTGTCAACAGTTGGTCCTCTGAAAAGTGGCGGTGACGCGAAATTCAAGTTCTTTTAAAGAGTACTTCTCTGATAGATTCATAGCCAAGTAAAGAGCTCTTGGCTGTACTTTATTAAAATTCGTTGTATTTAATAAGGCAAATTACACATTCAAGGTGAATCTAGGTCGTGAAGTGAGTCTGAGTGAGTGCATATACTTGTTAATAAACGAGAAGAGTCACATAAGAGTTACATTACGGTACGATGCGACTCCAGGACAGATAATCGGGCCTACAGATTTTTACAATACACTTTTGACCTATCACTTTTAGGGACTCATTTTAAACCACATGGTGTCACTGAGGTTTTCACCGGCTTTCTTTTGTGAAAATCAAAAATGTGTTTTTTCCTTTAGAGTTAACACAGGGATGATGGTGATTTTGAATTTCAAATCTCTTGAATCCTTACGTAGTTTGTTTCCCTGGAAGCAAAATTTGCACGGTGACCCCCGATTTCTATTCTTGATTTTGAACGAGAATAGTTGAATGTTTACGTGAAGAAAGTTTGAACAAAACTTCAAGTCTTTCAGTTTCAAGTCACATACTACTTCTGAGACATGCTCAGATTACAAGATTATTACACTCTCGTCGTCAATACATATCAGACACTGAGGGCGCTGAGGATTATTGGTAAATGTTTACATTACAGGGAAAAATCAGAGAGAGCTTCATTCAGATTTCTGCTCTTACACAACAGTGTTTTGACATTTAAAAATTAAAAGATAGTTCGATGTGACTAGCCGTGTTAACAAAGGAAATGCTTTTTTTCTAACCGACACTTCTGTGTGAGAAAATACCTGGCTAGTATTTTCATGATGAATCCAAGATAGCTATGCAGCATTTCAGTAGTATTGCCTAAATGTGTGACGTCACTCTATAATCCTACATTACATATTTGGCAAATCGCCTTTGCAAAACATGCGGTGTTTTCGGAAGTTCGTTGTGATTGGCTGAAGGAGTTCTCTTTGTAAGCATAACATCATTTGCATAATTGCTGACACGTAAAGTCGATGATAGCGATGACGTCATATGTTCCCTATCAGTTGCATCTTCTCTGCTCTCATACCGATAAACATTACGATTAGTAGCTGGAAAACTTAATTCCAACCATCGAGCAACGAAGCTTCTTTGTCTTCTTCATCCTTTGACCTTTGACCCTCTTGTAACTTAGCAACCACTGACGTATACTTCGATGGATTAGTTTGTGTCGGTTGATTGTTTTTAGACTTCTTTATATGTTTCTGTTGCTTTATCTTCTCATCGGCACCAGGTGCCATTTCATCCTTGGAGTAATCTCGCTTTTTCTCATTCTTTCTCTTTTCTGTTTTTAAAATATTCACGTCTCTAAGTTTTCTCATTTTAGGCTCCGTGGCCACTGTCGACGGTCTCTGTAGATTTAAAAGAGCCATCCTCGTACGCCTGGATTTGATTCTCGGGTAGAGATCACACTGTCTTGCTTTCAGACGAGGCAGAACCGATTGCTTTCTCTCTTTGTCGTTGTAGATTGGCCAGAAACCAGGAACGTGAGGAGTTGTGACATAAAATTCAACGCCCTGAATGTCGCGCCTTGAACGAGGCAAATGTTCTGATGTACAAGCGAGGTGCCCCTCAATTTGTTCAAGTGGTTCTGGCGCAATGATAAGGTCTGACAGCATGTCCCTTGTCAGTAAAATATCATTGTCGACCTCTCGTTCTCGTTTGGTTCTATTTTTCCTCTCATGTCGAAAACGGTCTATTCCCATCAAACTGGCCATCTTGTTTAGATCTACGAAGAAAGATGTATCAGGCGAATACTTAAAATGCTACACTCAAATGACAATCACGTTTTAATTGTCCGAAGTTCGTTGTTGCGGGTAATACACGTGTGGCGCCACACGTTCTCTCTGCATCGATATCTCAATCTTCAGAAGTAGTATGCGAAAATCACGATTCCGCAACGCTAAACAGCAAAAGTTGAAGTTGAAGAATTTGTGACTTTAAATTTTGTCTGTGTACCGCGTCAGCTTCTTCAAAGTCGTTCTAAATTCCGTGATTAGGCAAACAATCTCACCGTCACAGCTGAACATGTCAGTAACTTCTTTTAAAAGATGTTCCAAGGGAGATATCTTCTAAGGTCGAGTATATCCTTTTTCGGAAAATTTCACTCGCAGCTCCAAGAAAACGTTTCCCTTTGATGTCTTAACTGATTATAGAAAGCTTCATTATTTTCAACGTACACAACTTAATAACGACATCATTTTCAACAGGATTGTGAAGAAAGACGTCTTCTAGGAATTCACAATAACCATAGAAGTTGTATTCCAACTTGAATGTCGTGTTTTCAAGCTCATTGCTATCTCGCCACGTAAACGTTTATAGCGATTCTGCTAACATCTTGAAAGTCCTGAACGCAAGGCGGGAATGGTTGTAAAACCGAGACGCAGTGTTTTCTGTGTCACCTGTTTGTGTTTTGACCACAAAATAGGAAGTGTCGGCTTGGCAGCCGTCTCTTCAAAAAACCTTTTATGACAACAGCGGTGGAATGCAAACAGCGAAATAATATGAATTATCAATAATTCATCTCTTATTATCGAATCTAGAGCGGGGCCGTAAAGGAAGACACGAAATAAAGCAAGACATCACGTGACCTGGCTGTAAACTGAAAAAATATGGAAAACAGGTATATTTGTGACACAGAAGTTACTTAGTTTAACACTCTGTCAAATTGTTGTCAGCATCAACAAACAACCTACATTTTTCGTCGCGTACCGAGCAGAAAATTTCAAATTCTGTCAGATGTCTTTGAAATCTCATAAACGTTTAATCATTAACATTATTGCAAGGCTTGATCGCCTTTCATAAGTGTTAATGAGACGTATGAAAAAAACCCTAATTTTTGGTTTTCAGACAAATATGACAATACTAATACTTCTGTAAATCGTTTTCTTGAATTGTTCATCTTTCATTGAGTTTCGATTTAGTTGTTTAACCGTGAAAAACAGATGAACCGAACAGCATTTTTGAGTTACAATTCATCTCTTATTATCGAATCTAGAGCGGGGCCGTAAAGGAAGACATGAAATAAAGCAAGTAACTAATTTGTTCATGTTAATGTCGCACTGGACATATGCCGCAAACAGGAAATGCAATTTCCCTGTAGTACAATCACGGGTTCACGGTGGTCCGCGGGCTTGCCACCAGCACTCAGTGAAGTGCGCCCTCTAGAGTCAACTTAACCTCCCTGTTAGGCATGTTGGTCAGGTTCAAATTACTTCTCTGTCGTTGGCTGCGCTGTGCTCAACTGAGGACCGACCGCATGGCGAGCGACTTCGACACAACATTACCGGAGAGGAAACTTTGCTAATCGAAAAAAACTGGTATTATAGGGATAGGAGTTCAGTGTAGGTTGAAATTGCAATACCAGTGTACAAAGTATTAATGTTCGTTGTTCGTTATTAAAAAGCTATCTCAAGTGAACCGGCTGTATTGTACCTCGTTCAACCTGTTGTTACGTAGTCTCCTTCCCCACTCTCCTTGGTTATATGATGAATCCAACAAAATCATTCCCCGAATTAATTAAATCTCCGTCAGACTTTCTTAGACGTTATATCACAACTCCAAAAACACTTGCAATCAAATCTAGGCTAGCTCATTCTCTAAAGATGAAAGTCAGAGATTATTGCCTAATAGTTACTGCTTGTTTTTTGAACCATAAAAGTACAGCCGGTTTACTGAGGGTCTAGGGTGTATGAGCACACAGTCGCCGGGAACTGTCGATCCTTGTGATTACAAATCACAATGACGTTATGGTGCACGGAGTTGTTAGCCAAAACGTCGCCTCATTATCTGACTTATAAGGTATATTGACGGAGTGAGGTAGAGCTGAGACGATTGCAAACTCTGCATATTTTGTGTAAACAAATAATGAGCAAAATGTGGGTAAATTTAGCCGACTGGATATGAAAAGTGAAAACCCTTCTGAAGGATGCTTAGCCATCTTGGCAACCTGATCTATTTCCTCGTTTTGTCTTGTCTATTTCAAACCAGTTCAGTTCATCTGTGGTGTTCTGCACTGTTCACTTTCTCTTCACGTTTCTCCGTTGCAAGCTCTGTTCGTTCCAAGGTCACCTTAAACGACGAACGCTGTTGATTTCATAGTCACGTGATATACAAACTAAGTTAAAGTGTCCGGTTCATCGTACTTTCAAAGAGAGCAAGGGTTTAATGGTCGGAAGGTTCAGTGACATGAAGAAGTGAACTTCTTGGAGCTTTAATTGCATACATTGATCTACTATCAGAATTGTTTATCAAGTTCCAGTTCTCACTTGCAGCATACCTAACAACAGAATTTCCCTGTATTCAAATTAAACCATCATTCAATTTATCCTGAGAAATGTTGTATCGTATGATGGAACCATTTTTGTTTTGTTTTATTTTGTCTGTTTATTTTCTGTTGACAGAACGGTGTGCTGTGTAAACGTTTTACACTCACTTCATTACAGAATTCAGTCTTTGCTCGGATTATCCATCTTTAGTTTCAACATCTAGATCCAGAGAGTGTATGATGCTTCGTGTTTGAAGTGTATTTCCGACTTGCAAGGTCATATCAACTGCGAAAACTGACCTTGAACAGCGAAAACTGACCTTGAATCATTTTGCAACGGACAGGGGTTTCTGCTGGTAGTATATTGGATTATTGGTTTTGCCTGCATCATCGTAACTATACTGTCATAAGATGTGAACCTACTTGTACAGTATCTTTGTTTTAGAGAAATTGTCTCATCAGTCAACTACAATGTTACATAGCATAAAATAACCCCTTGCTGTAGTCAGTTTTCGAGCATGACACCTTTAACAGAAACAGTGGATTGCACGGTCGATGACCAGTTTGAGATCTTTTTTCTCTTAAGTAGTTCACTCCAAGTAAATTATGACATGAATGCTCGAGTTCTCTGAAAAATATACTGCTTAGACCAGTGACGCCCAGACAACCTTATATTTGATATCTCCTCAGGTCAAGGATTTCGCAGTCACCATGACAACAAGTGGCGTCTCTGAAGGCATCACCCTAGGGTATACGCGTGCAGCGACCTACATACTGACTTCTGAAAGTGTCGAGTTGAAGAAACTGACCAATCAGATGCAACTTTGTCTGACAGCTACCGCTACAAACGTCAATAGATATCAACTTCTTCAAGTATGAGTTGTTTCCTGTAATATTATCAAGCAGAATGGTTTTCCTTCGTTGCATGCCACTTTGAACAGTTTAAATCCCAACAGATAATAAAACTCGTTTATCTGATACGATTTTCCTCTTAATCTTTACAATTTTGTACTGACTGTAGACTATACTTTCGCCTCTACTTAGCTGAGAATGATCTATTGCTTGGTGGATCGATCGGTTTATTGAAGATTGGAAGAAAAAACTTATCGAGTACAACACCTCACATATATGACCATGTTTGCTTTAAAGTCAATAGTGAACACAGATATTAGAAGCATTGTATGTTTACAGGTCATCTTTCATTGCGAGGTTAGAGAGTAGAATTAATGCAGTGCCGTCGATAGCAATGAAATCTGTGACGGGTATTTTAGATTTACGTGTACTAGCCAAAGTTGGAAATATGACGACGTGATCCCATGTCCTTGTTAACGCCTGACCCTTGAAGATACAGAGTTTATACATGGACGGTAGATGGGAACTCATCTTCTGTATATTTATTGCAGGGCAATGAATCTTTCGTGAAGTTCAATTTTCCTCCTAAATACCAGCACTAGCCTTGCTAAGATCGTTCATCACTCGCTGTCTACGTGCTGTACAGCTGGTACGCGTCGTCGTTTACCGCAAGTCAGTTCCTGAAGTTGCCGGGGCGTTCTCGGTATGGACGACCGATGTCAGTAGCAATCGGTTGCACATTTTCAACATACATAATATTGCGTTGGGTCGAGTAATGTTACGTCTGAAGCGTACATATTACCAATGTCATATACAGAGTTTAAACAAACCTTGACAAACTGTCAGTATGTCTCGTGAGTTTAGTTTCATAATAACAGAACTGGGCAGTAATATCAGACTAATTTGAACGTAATTTGTATGTTTTACAAATTTCAACTGCTCTCCTCCAATGCTTAGCAACAAGGCTATGTAATCTATTGTCTGATATCAGATGACTAGAAGCGTTTACACGTACTTCTCCGTGTGTGATTGTACTGTTCAAATACACGAACCTCAGATAAACTACAATGTGACGTCACAAATGTGCGCAGGAGTGATAGCAACACGGTCAAAAATTATCGTCTTTCAAACAAACGTTTGAAATAATCTATCACCCGTAGCCCTAATCTCTCTCTGATACAGCCTGTAGATGATATTGCCAGCTAGACTTCCGGTGGGTATGGTTTATATGTACATATGACGTTTTATTCTGCCGTTTTATTTGACATTATTTAACCATTGTCGTCTGTTAATGTAGTGATCTGTTTGATCTTAGTTGGGTCGTGGCCAATATTACGGTGTGTTTGCCGGGTATGCCGTTGTCAAGCTTTTGCGTAGATATGATCATTGTAGCTATATGATAGTAATGAATAACATTACTGCATTATGCTGTAATTTACAATTTCTTGTACATGTTGTTATTATACATGTTATTGTAACTGCCTCACGAATTTTTCATCGAGCTTCTCAAACTCTCTAAGAGGGCACGCTGTCGTTTTTAAGATGGGATCTAGTTTATAAAAGAGCCGTAGTAACGAGAGGCTGCAACTACATGAAGTACATGCTTTCAAAAGTCATTGAAAAACACAAGCTAACAGGGTAGGGTTTGTAACATAAAAACTAATGTCGCGAGACCAGAGGAGACGACTTTACAGAAGGTTAAAGACCACGTAACACCAAATCCATTTTATGACAATGGTTACTAAGGAACCGCATTACGCATGATCGCAGACGGGATAATAACACGAAATCCTTTTGTCATGTGCATGCTTGAGGGACGCATCGCCAACCTTCATTGGAACATTTGCATGTCAATGGCCTGAATCGATGTTGTACGAAAATTTAATTACTTTAATGGATTGTCACTGAGAATACAAGGTATGTCTCTGGGGATAGCCAAGGTGAAAACTCTATTTCACGCCTGATATTAAATCATTGCACATGTGCAGTATATAAAGATCAAGAATAGCTAGCGTGGGAACATTTTGTAATCCTCAATATTATTTGCTGAGTCGATGTCGGGGAACAACGAAATGGACTGCAGTGGATTACAGTATTTTGTCGGTATGGAGTTTACATCAAATACAAAGACAGCGATCCTCAATGCAAAGTAGCCGATAGATTTACCAAATCCGTATGATCTCATTAAGAATTAGACTCATTCCGACCGCAAGTAACCACTACGTACTTAATAGTTGCCAAACTACACTACACTTGAACTTTCCTATGCTGCCAAATTTGGTGAGGAATGCCCCCACAACTGAAACATCAAAGTCGCTTTACGTTTTAGCAGAACATATTATTGTCATCATTTGATCTGTGGTACGCCAGACAATTTCAACGCGCGAAGTTTTTTTATTCCAGGGAAATCACATGACCGGTTGACCAAAATCCACCCCATCGCTAGAGAGCGACGGAACTTTCACTTGTAAACCTAGCCAAATTAGGTTTGTATAGAAATATTTACATTGTACCATTAACCGTCACGGGATGTCGAACGTGTCAACCAAACATATTGGATTTCTATCTGGTACAGAGTTAAACTCGTGTTCTGCTCGTCGTGGATGAACTACAGACTGTGTTGCCTTCAATAAAGTGACGAGGTTGGGCGATATTCATACAACAGGTGCGTACTCAAAGCGTATCTATACCTTTTCGTGAAAAATGGTTATTTTGACCGCGATTGTTGAACTTTGGTCTAAAGGGCCACGCTGACTGATTTATGTAGTTCTGGATGGCGCTGATATGGCGGGGTCTGTTCTCCCAGTCTTGATTGCCTGTAACATGAATACAAATAAAAACGACGTGCCAAGCTAAATAAGTAAATCAAAACCCCGTGACATGAAATGTTGACATGCATTACTTATGTGAGTGGATCGAATGTAGGCTGGTATTGGCCATTTGAATCTCAACAACCGTTACATTATTTAAGTGTATCTGGACCACTCTTAGTTACCGGGGTATGGCATGGATTTTAATTGAGTGCCAAGACCATAGTCTAATCATAACTTGGCAGCTTAGAGGCTGTTCGCGTAGCTCTGGAATACACTCAAGAAGAAAAGGCATTCTTTGGTCTCCATTGTGAGTTTAGTCCTGGCGGGATTTGCAGCAAGCTTACCGTCGCTTCTGAGACCCGAATCAATATTGGCCGTGCTTATTGATTCGGTTTGTTTGGTCTTTTTGCAGAGAGGGCGAAACACGCTCAGGTTTTGTTGTTCCTCAGTCGACTACCTGTTGCAAGGGTCCGGCATGACTTAACATGGCCACGGTAGAACACAAGACGAAGTCGGTGAAGTTTCCTGACCTGGCTCGGGCCAACACTTTCTACGTGGAAAGGACAGCTCTACCAGAACTGCAAGTGTGGCAGTTAGCTGACCGACCACAGACAAATCTGACTGGTTTCAAGACCAACTTGGCTTCTAGCAAAGACAGACCAGACTTCTTCCATCGATCACAGGTAACAGCGGTTCCACTACTTTATCGACAGACAAAAAGATACTTTAAAACGCCAAAAAACTCAAGAGAATCTTACTTGAGCTCGAAAAAGCGGGACGCAGCTAAACACAGTAAAGTCATACAGGGCGTTTTGCCAGAACTATCCACAAACCAGTGTAAATTTTTCTCTAAATGGAGCAAGGAGCAAGATCCATTGTACACTGCAGCTGGCAGGCCAAACACGAACTTGACAACTTGCTACCAGCAAGCCAAGAACACTCCAGACGTGAAACCGGCAACGGATAAAAACGGAGAAAATCTTAATCAAACCAAAGAATCGGTGGGTTTCAGACTACCTAATGTGCAATCACCGACACCGAGCACCAAGAAGGGGTATATCATGAAATGGCTGACCGCAGACTTTAACAAGAGCCCATACTACGATGGCAATGATGGGCGGAGCTCAAGGTCTCGATCTAGGGAAATGATGCACTCCAACAAAATTGTGTTTAATTCGCCATTTGTTGATGACGAACACCTGCCGTCGCCGCTCAGAATTAATAACAAAATATCGTAATATTCTGTGTGACGGGCTGCCGGTAAACTGTGACTGCAGCTACAGTGCACGACGGAACGACACTTTACTGTGATACGCCTTTTTATATACGACGATAAACAATGTCATACGTTTGGAGCTTTGTGGCTCGTAAGGCGTCGTCATCGTCAATGCTTCTCAGAATCGTCACTCGTTAAAAACGGAAGAATTTCCAGACTACCTCGTGTTCCTTTTCGAACGTTTTAAACGTTTTCATAGCATCATCTAGAATTCATCTACCAGTGGTTTACATCTAGAATTCATCTACCTGTGGTTGATCGATTCTCCAAGGCTCTTACACAACGCGTGTATTGTTCGAGTTTGGGAATTATTAATTCTATTGTATGATGTCAGAATTCTCACTGCCCGTAAGGCTTGCCTTCAAACTGCAGCAGGTACGCTCACTGCTTTGAAATATCTTGGGGGAAAAAGTCGAGGAATAAATAAGAATCAAATCCGGCCTTGAGTCACTTAATACTATTAAACAAGGACTGTTGTTTACTTGGAGCATATTCGAACCCATAAATCTCCTGGATGTGAGAACCACAGACCTATGAGAACTATGGAATGTAAAAAATAAACGCGCGGTGATGTTGCTACCCTACTCTGTGTTGTAAACATGGGCGTGAGTATACGAGCAAAGGTCGAGCCTATGACGATATGAACCATGTTTTTCCAAGTGTCACAGGCATGTGTTATTGATTTTCACTTTTGTGCGCATAAAGAAGGAATTGTCCGTACATAAAAAACACGTCCTGATCAGAGAAAACCTACTTTTTGTCGAGTTGTTAAATTTTACGACGGCCTAAAGCGGCAAGTCGTTTGTAGACGATCAAGTCATGTGCGTTGTGCTCGGTAATTGAACAAGATGACAGTATGGTCTCTATAATGAAAAAGGGGTGCATATATATATATATATATATATATATATATATATATATATATATATATATATATATATATATATATATATATCCATCCCAATTACATGGAAATGGTCTCAATGTTATTTGTTACCATCAGAAGAGAGGTTTATAAACTCAAAATATTTTAATATTGTTGTTTTAATAAGTTTTAAACTATAATGATAAATTGAGGAATGAGTCTTGAACACAGCAAGGCGGTGTGATTGAATCCCAAATCAAGGCCTAACTTAATTTTCATTTCATTTTCACAATGTAAGCTTTCGGAGCATGCAATATAGATAGGAGTGGACTTTTGACGGCAAGACTTGTTTCGTTGAGCAAAACAGATTACACACACTGCTACAATGTGTCACAGTTGTTTTTTCACTCCGTTTTTCATGCACATGAAACACCAACAGCAGGTCCATATTTTTTTTATTCCACAGATTTTGAAATTGTCATTATCTTATATTGCATCAGCGTGCCCTCAATGAGTGTTCATAGATTCACCGGTATGACCACAGGGTATTATGTTGTACATTCCTTTAAAGCCTTTACACGAATGCAGTTGGATTAATTGGGAAAAAACCCAACACTCTTCTGAACAAAAAGTTGGTAATTTTAACCACAAAGTGTGACCCAGCCCTAGTCTTGACAACACGTACAGGTATTTATGCTGTGCGTTTTCACTACAACACAACCGACAATGCTGACTCTAAAGTCAAAGTATGATCACATTCAATGCTATCGAAGACTGAGTGCGCATCGAGGATAAATATTTTTACGGTCTTATAGCTTTGCAGTGCGGTAACGTCGCATCTTCCGCCACACAGATACTTTGTAGTACTGAGAATAGCAGCCATTTCGATGTTTTGAGGTAAATTCTTTGTCTTATAAAAATTGCACGGTGACCTGTTGTATTATTTCGCCACTATGAAAGAGAACAGTTAAAGTTCCCCAGGACAAAGTTTGAGTAAAGTTGAGAACTTTAATTTTCGAATTCAAAAATGATATCTGTGACATCATATACTCCCATCAAGTTATGATCTGCAATATTGTTTGTCTTGGATGTTGAGAAACTTAGACAAAAACTAGTAGCTGAAAGGCTTGCTAGTGTGATTGTTAAATTACATCACAGTCGCATGTCTCCCTGGAGACAGAAGCGCTCCCGGCGTCCAAATGACGCAATAGTTTCGGTGGCAAGGTACTTCTGAGTTAAGCTTGTCATAAATTTTGGAACACATTCCAAACACATTTGAACACCTACTCCTTTATATTCCAGTCAAAGTTCATATAATAGTGTTTGAATCATTGAGCAAAAATCGCTGTGGATAAAAAGGGTTAAACACTCAATAAAAACGGCTTCACTAGCAAACAAAACCACCTTATGCTATCGTTTCGTAGCCAACGACTGAAGCAAAACATCTTGTCAACGTACCAGTGATGTTTTTGGCGTCGGTCTGTTGTCTATATTGCATTTGGTTCAGTGCTGATAATACCAATTGTTCATGCATTGTCTGTACGAACACTGTCCAACGATTGACTTCATAATGAATGACAATGTCTTGTATCTACAATGTCGCTGTCTTTTAAATCTTACGACCAAAGGATAACGTGGACCAAGTATTAATCTGACAGATGCATATCTACTGCAGCTATTAAATTAATCAAACTTTTTTTTCCATCAAGCTCACGGACTATTCACATGAATTAGTAAAATTTCATTGAAATTTTCAGTGAAATGTATGCAGATTGTTCCCGCTGTTCAGCTTTCATCTCTACCACCGGGATTTCATTCAGGGTTCAATTTAACGAATATTGATCAGGTAACTCTCATTCCGTGTGTTTTTAACCTGAAGTAGATGAATGCACGTATGAAAAATCTAACAGAGCCTCTCGTTGAAGACGTTGTAGACCGCAGTCAAGCCAACACTTTGGAAACTGAAATTTGTCAGATGTTTCTTTAATAGCAAAGGAATTTTGACAAATGCAAATTCCATCGGCTTGGGTACATAAACAAAGAGCCCAAATATGTATTTTAGTAAGTATAGGGGCCCTTTCTTTGGTAGCATATGTTTGTAATAGCGACTGGATTAACGTCTTGTCAACTCTACAGTAAAATGCTGGGTGATTCATCTTGACTCGAAAGAAATGTGGTTAACTGAACAATGCAAAGAAACCAAACATACCAATGACAGTCAATGTTGCCGGTTTAAGGTTGTACCGATAAAGCACACCCTCTACTTACACCCGTTAAAAGTTAGAGATTTAACTTTTACCAAACTTTATTGAAGGAAACTTTAAACCATTCTCTCTCAACATCAAGAATACAAATCAGGGGTCACTTTGCAAAATCTTTGTATCAGAGAAACAATTGGCCTAAAATTGACCAATATTTGAAATTAAAAATGGCTGCTATCAAAATGACAACACTGTGGGGAAATTGAATCTTCGATTTCACAAAAATAAACGGTAAAAACATCATTTATTCCAAAATCTTCCAAATGAATGAACTCCAGCGACATAGTCAGTAAAAGTATTGTAAAAGTCTGCGAGTCTGGATATCTGCCCCTAGACGCATTATACCTTGATTGAACGAGTATAGAATTCCCACAGAACTAAGGGTCTCCACCATGTAACACTCATTGGTTGGTCCTTGGTCAGAGTAAGGAAATATATCTATTCCTTCAAACAGGTGAATATTTTGACAATAAACGAGGTGTCGCAGTTTTAGTAATACATCTTCGTTTTCCCGTCCTGTGAAATGTGACCGTTATTTTGCAAACTGAAGCAATTCTTTTAAATCGCTCAATCTGATCATAAAATATGCTTTCCCGGGCCATTTTCTGACAGGTATCGTTATCGATACAGACACAAAGTTACACGACAGTAGTCGTAATATTTGACATTTTGTATTTCATAATATTTAATTTTTAGTCACTTTCTAAACGAAATTTTACCTGCACTACTGGCTGGAGAAGTACTGAGAGGCCCAAAATCCTGCTACGGGTTGTTTAGTGTCATTGAAAATTTGACTACAGCCTAGGCTTATACTATTTTTAAAATCGTGTCAATACTTAATAGTGCACACAGATCAGATCAAGCCATGTGTTCTTCAGAAACAGTTCGGTTTGTCATTGTTTGTTGAACTGACACAAATTTAAAAAGTTGCTGCAAACCATCAAAGTTATCGCTACTGTCAATTGGGACAATGACTTTGGCAGGCATGATTGCTTGCCATTCAATCTTTGTTCAAACATACCGGTGAATCATAATTATTTTAAACTGACATCATGGAGGGTTGACTTTGAATCACGTGACACAGATTGAAATGCTTTGGTATAAATACACTGATTCACTTGACTATTTGTCTTGCCATGTACAGATCACCGTCATCGAATCACGGTTTGTAAATAAAAGGATTATATTTACACATCATAAACAACATTGTGTGATTTCTGTAATGTAGCAATTTAAGCTTTGCATGAACTAACGATGCACACCGAAACATCGATTATTCTTATATAACATTTCCTGACACACTTTGTCCACTTCTTTTTTCATTTTTTCGTACTCTAACCGTTGTTGACTCTCGACTCCGTCTGCATTTGTAATCTCCACTCCAGTACTCACGTATAGACACATCCTCTCTCTCTCTCTCTCTCTCTCTCTCTCTCTCTCTCTCTCTCTCTCTCTCTCTCTCTCTCTCTCTCTCAAATATGAAGGAGTGTAAAGCTCATTCTGAAGTTCAAGTTGAAGTGTGAAGGCCATTTAATAAAAGTACAAGAGCAGAGCGTGATAAACGCTTGACACAGTCTATGCTGATGAATAACATTGAGTGATTTTACAAAACTTTAGTTTAGTCCAGGAAATTAAAATCGCTAAAGATGAATAAATTCATATTACAGATTGAGGTTGAATGAGTTCAACATTCCTACAGGATGTAGAGGCAGGTGTTTCCCCCCAAAAAGTGATGTAGTTAACAGTGTTGAATTATTAATTTGAAGTTTTTTAATAACTGATATAGAAACGACTGGCCTCCTAGAAAGCCGATCAGCCAGATTATAATTCACTTCATCAATCAATCAATCAATCAATCGACTGATCTATCAATCAATTATAAGATTATTGATACCGAAAAACACATTATTTTGAAAACAGATAAACAACTGGCCAGTTACAGCGGGAGTGGTAGTTTGATGACATCCTTTAAAATAGTGTATATTTGTGCCGCCAAAAAGTATCAATATCCAACACATATGATTATTATACGGCTTGATTAATACTAGTATCGGATGGTTATCAACAGAATTAGTGAATTTGTCGCCGTGTCGTTATGTTGAACCCACACAATCGTCGGTTTTTGAAATGGCATGTGCATTGGCATAATGTGTTCAACTGATCCTAGTCAAAATTTTACCAACGACAGCAGTGTCGATTTAAAAGCATGCATCTAATATACCATCATTTATTATTGGTACATGAAATATAATGATAAAAAGACAACCACAAGAAACAGAGAGATTTGGCGGTACTCTTTCGCAGAGGAAATTTTAAATAGGATATAGTCAATATCAATTGTAGAGAACCAGCCCTCACTGTACGAGAGTACCAATTATACACACCTGGACAAGTAGTACGCATCTTCAAACTGAGTTTTCAACTTTCAACTCCTACTTTGCTCAACAAAAAACTCGACTATTCTTTCCAACAATCAATAATAACAATGCGAAATCAACTGACCATTATCCTTGTGTTAACTATGTGAGAAATATTTAAATTTTTGACTTTCACGCGATCAAGAATAACAACCCAGAGTCAATTGGCCATTAACCCTGTGTTAACTCTGTGAGAAACATTAAATTTTTGATTTGCACACAACCAAGACGGTGAAAATTTCATCGGCTCCACACGAGCAGCAGACCAGAAAAGTATTTTAAAAATTTGAGCCGAGTCCGAAAACCTGTTCCCAGGGCGAATTCTACTTCATCAAACCACTTAGGGATGGACCATTACATCTTTGGAGGGGTGGTCAGGACGATATGCAATGTTTTTGCGTCTAAAATTTGACGAATTATATTTTCAATTTTGTGAGGCATGCATACATTTTTTTTCAAAATTTATTGGCTAACTTGAATTTGAATGCCCCCCAAAGAGACCGACCTATGTGAATATCCTCCCCATCAAAAAACCAAGTCAATCTCCCCCAAAAGAAAACAAAAAACCCGAAGAACAACATCAGCATGGTTGCAACGCTGTTTTCATCAATTTGCGCACTATATTTTTTATTTCTGACCTGTTCCTCCTAGGACTTCATGGTCTATCCCTCATTTGGTATTGATACGTGGTCTGCAGGACATAGGTAGGTAATCGGCAAATTTGTGCAGATACCAAATGTGATCGAACAGTCAATTACAAAATCCATTCCGCATCAAACGATTGATAAAAATACTTCAATTAAGATATTAAACATGAATAACTAATAAAAGGACAATAGTCCTACAACAGATTCATTGACAGTAAAACTAGATGTATATATAGGACAGACCTTTATACAAATGAAGTGTTTGAATAGGTTGTACATATAACAAACACATTGCTGACACTGTAGCCCAATTATTCTCAAGGACAAACTCTGCCATTATTGAGTTGACAAGGAACTAGAACAAACAGGACTTGTACAATTATTCTCAAGGACAAACTCAGCCATTATTGAGTTGACAAGGAACTAGAACAAACAGGACTTGTACAAACACACTGCCTCTGTCAGAATTGGAGACAACTTTGTTGAACATGTCACATGCAGGGTAATGAAGCATTTTAGACAACAAAGCTGGTATCTGTTGGGACTCAATGACGTCTGAAATGGTAATGGCAGAACCCCCGGGGGGGGGGGGGGCGAACAAATGGTGATCTATAATCATTAACTTGAGAAACTACAACACTGCAAAGTTGTATGGGTTTAATTAGTCTGTAACTGCTGGCTAGATGACAACTAGAATGAGACTAGCACTATAGAAATATGTCATTCTCATTTCATAAATCTGATGCCAGTTTATGAAAGTTCATTGACACACACATTAATTTGGCTTCCATACAATTGTAACTTTGTGACATCACATTCCTTCTCTGGGATGGAGAGGGGGGAATCATGTTCGACTATTGTAACCTCAATCCCTGAAAAAGGTTCCCAATCCTTATGTTGCCCCTCATGCACATAGAGGTCCTTTACCCTGTTAAAAACAACGGTTCAATGAACACTGATGACTTTGTTAGGCTAAAGGGGGCTCTCTGGTCATACAGATGGGAGATATCACATGTATCATGGACTGCAGTGTTTTATATCAACTCAATGATATTTTCAAAATAGAGCCTCTCCCATGAATTTGATCTGTTAACAAATAGCTAATGGTAAAGGTTTCTTTGTTGTATTTCACATACAAAGGAAGAAGTGATAAATGACTACACACTCTAAGACAAAGAGACGCATTGGAATGCAGTCCAGTCATGTCATCGGATATGTCTACTGACCTCTTAAGTGCATGTACCAAGGACAGTACGCTACTCGCTACTATAATTAAACGTAAACACAACAATTAAAAGACACTTAACTAATTAAGAAACCATTACAAAGACGTTTACACATCCAGAAACGTCACATTACCCCCTCCTTTGAGTTCCATAACTCCCGTTGGAACTTTCACTCGTTGGGCAATACATCAATGAAACATATGTCCGCTAAAATTTAAAAGCCAGTCTACTCAGTATCAAATACTTTCACTACATAAAGTATCAAAGTTAAACGTAATACAAAAACAAAACTCAAACACACAAAAGTCTTAAAAGTCCACTAAATATGGTCCAATAAAAGTTCAAAATAAAACAAAACAAAACAATTGTCCGAAAACATAATGTTCAACGCGGAATACACGATCGTGACTCTTCCAGGCTCACACACAAAAGCCCATCACGATAAATATCGACGAATCCCTCTCAGCTGGGAAAGTTCACGCGAGGTCAAAATGTTCAACGTACAACTGTTCACGGCAAAAAGTCTCTAAATGAAGTCAAACGACGATTACCTACTTCTATGCCAGGGTTGAAAATCTAATACTTTACTTGGTAGAAGGAGCCGGTGAATCCCTCGAGTTATGGTTTGGTCGACGCAGATGAAAAGTGCGTTGTACAATTACTTCTTGTACTTCAGTCACTCTTTCTAGCAGGTCCGGGGTCAGCTGCAGTAGACTATCTTTTAGGGAAGTGAATCTACTACCAGCAACTGAGGCCGTCTCAGGCATTTCTGTATCGCCATTACATGTCCTCGGATCGGGGCCACTCGTCTCCATGGAGATCAGCTTATACTCTCGTCTCTGCTCTGCACTGCCAAACACTGCCTTGTCCTCAGATGACCTCTCTCCGCAACAAGTTGTCGAGCACACTGTATCAGACTCACCCCCACACCCAGGTCTCTCAACTTCAGCCTGGGATTTCCCTGGGGTGACTTTTACACCGTTGGTCTGTCCACTGGAGTGTATCTCAGCCTCCATAGCTTTGCTGTCCCTCACCACTGCCGTCTTTGATTTCACAGCTCTGCTATCTACGTCAGACTGCTCAACACTCCACTCCGCCCAGCATTACCCACAGTGTGCCTCGGCTGCCTGTTGCCATGGGCACGCCTATGATGCACATCCAGGCCTCTCCGACTCGCCCATTGAGTCCCCTGGTCACACTCAGTGCATCTCTTATGGCGTCCACCCTCTCTCCGGTCTTGTTTACAGATCGACTCATGCTTTCTCAGTTTTCTCCAGTCACGAAAACACAGGCCACATTGCCTACATGAGAACCGAGGTTTGGGCATGTTGTCAGCTCAGCAACATCAACTTGAATAAAAACTGTCGTCCACAGGCTCGTTCAACCATGACTTCAGATGGCAGGAAGTCAAGTATCAGATGAAAAATCCCTGTCGTTGCCATGGCGACATCTACCAGAATCAGAATTCTGGCCAGCTGGTTCTTTTTGTCACACATGACAACATTGTCATAGGTCTACTTTAAGAGCACTATCTATCATCAAAACAATTAAAGTCTACTCACAGAAGTTTCAAAGTCTGTTTTGTCATTTTATTTTGTTATCGAGTACAGAGTAACACTGGGTGAAAAAGAAATTGATGCAGACAAAAGAAAGGGTTAACTGAGGTCACATGCAGACATATGAGTGATGGCTACGCAGTTGAAATCGAGCAGTCTGATAAAACTGAGGAGGTCATTACGTTTACTGGAGGTGAACAGGACCGGCCCCAAGGCAAGGTCAACAGTCCAATTGCAGAACGTCAGATCACAGGGGAAACTACAGCACAGTGGAAGGCTGTAGTAGGCGAAAGTGGATATGACACGTTAGCTTTTGGTGCGACTGGGGGCAGAATGAGCAGAGAAACTACAGAAAGGGGAGAAATAAAAGGCCCTGACTATCGTTTCCCTGGCAGCAGTTTTTCAGGCAGTGCTCTAGGCACAAGCACCCCTAATGTGCGGCCATGGTTAAATGTAGGAAACCGGCTGCAAAGTGAGAATGAGTATGGAATGCAGTCTCCATACCGACCAGAAAGCAGTTTCCTGAGGCATAACAGAGAGGGCTCACTTGAGGGCAGAAATACTATATGTCTTGAGCTAGACCAAAGGAAAGCAGTGACTATCTAAGATTACTGAATCTTAGGAGGGGGTCACCAGGGAGGCCCCTGGCTCAGCTGTATGAAAGCAATTGAGCCTATGAAGGTAGCTACACAGAGGGCGCTTTTCCTGCACTTTTCCTGCTGGAAATGCAGATAGCTACATGTCCTCCTTTGCCAGACTGAATGCCCGTCTTGATTCAGTGATGGGGCGACAAAATAGCCCAGGTCAGGGAGAGAGCAGTCAATATAGAGGACCTTACCTGCCTGGGGGAAGGGGAAGTCGACAAGATAGGATTCCCAGAATCCAGTAAGGGGAGCCAGGCTGGAGAAGCCGGCTGTGATGCCTGACAAATATGATGGCCGCAGTTCCTGGCGTGACTACTATTGTCACTTTACCCACTGTGCAGCAATTAACAGATGGAATGCAGTGGAAAAGGGTCATTTCCTGGCAGCTTCCCTGAGAGGCCGTGCCCAGAACATGCTTCCCCGTATTTATGGCTTACCTGAGGAGATGCAGTATGATGAATTAGTGGCCATATTGGAAGCACGCTTTGGTTCTTTGGGCAAAGCTGAGTTACGTTTAACCCAGCTGAGATGCAGAAAGCGGATGAAAGATGAGACGCTTGCAGATCTAGGACAAGCTATCCTAGATTTGACTGAGCAAGCTTATCCTGAACTTGACCCAATAGCCATTGACAAGTTGGCTAGGCAGTACTTTTCCGATGCAATCCCTGATGCAGAAATTCGTGCAGACTTATTCAGACAGCGGCCCAGAACACTCGATGCAGCAATACGAATTGCTATTCATACTGAGTCGTTCCTGCATTCTGAAGCTGGACGAATGAAACGACGCCAACATATCGGACAGGTTGGCATCGATGATGACCTGTACGATGATGCAGTAGAGATTGCAGACTCCTATGATCAACACACCAGCTTGCCAACCCAGTCAGAGTTCACTGAACTCATGGCAGCTGTCAATGCGATCAAAGAGGAGATGAAAAGAGATAGAGCTGAGCGACAAAAGAAGAAAGGACCGATAAAGTGTTTCGGATGTGGGGAAGTAGGCCATATAAAGCGCAACTGCCCAAAGGCTGAAACCTCAGGAAAAACGCAAGGACCGAGTGTGGGGGCCGACGCTCGGTCGACAACAGACAACCGGTCCCAACCAGCGATGACAAAATAGAAAATGACAAAACAGACTTTGAAACTTCTGTGAGTAGACTTTAATTGTTTGATGATAGATAGTGCTCTTAAAGTAGACCTATGACAATGTTGTCATGTGTGACAAAAAGAACCAGCTGGCCAGAATTCTGATTCTGGTAGATGTCGCCATGGCAACGACAGGGATTTTTCATCTGATACTTGACTTCCTGCCAACTGAAGTCATGGTTGAACGAGCCTGTGGACGACAGTTTTTATTCAAGTTGATGTTGCTGAGCTGACAACATGCCCAAACCTCGGTTCTCATGTAGGCAATGTGGCCTGTGTTTTCGTGACTGGAGAAAAACTGAGAAAGCATGAGTCGATCTGTAAACGAGACCGGAGAGAGGGTGGACGCCATAAGAGATGCACTGAGTGTGACCAGGGGACTCAATGGGCGAGTCGGAGAGGCCTGGATGTGCATCATAGGCGTGCCCATGGCAACAGGCAGCCGAGGCACACTGTGGGTAATGCAGGGCGGAGTGGAGTGTTGAGCAGTCTGACGTAGATAGCAGAGCTGTGAATCAAAGACGGCAGTGATGAGGGACAGCAAAGCTATGGAGGCTGAGATACACTCCAGTGGACAGACCAACGGTGTAAAAGTCACCCCAGGAAAATCCCAGGCTGAAGTTGAGAGACCTGGGTGTGGGGTGAGTCTGATACAGTGTGCTCGACAACTTGTTGCGGAGAGAGGTCATCTGAGGACAAGGCAGTGTTTGGCAGTGCAGAGCAGAGGCGAGAGTATAAGCTGATCTCCATGGAGACGAGTGGCCCCGATCCGAGGACATGTAATGGCGATACAGAAATGCCTGAGGCGGCCTCAGTTGCCGGTAGTAGATTCACTTCCCCGAAGAGAGTCTACTGCAGCTGACTCCGGACCTGGTAGAAAGAGTGACTGAAGTACAAGAAGTAATTGTACAACGCACTTTTCATCTGCGTCGACCAAACCATAACTCGAGGGATTCACCGGCTCCTTCTACCAAGTAAAGTATTAGATTTTCAACCCTGGCATAGAAGTAGGTAATCGCCGTTTGACTTCATTTAGAGACTTTTTGCCGTGAACAGTTGTACGTTGAACATTTTGACCTCGCGTGAACTTTCCCAGCTGAGAGGGATTCGTCGATATTTATCGTGATGGGCTTTTGTGTGTGAGCCTGGAAGAGTCACGATCGTGTATTCCGCGTTGAACATTATGTTTTCGGACAATTGTTTTGTTTTGTTTTATTTTGAACTTTTATTGGACCATATTTAGTGGACTTTTAAGACTTTTGTGTGTTTGAGTTTGTTTTTGTATTACGTTTAACTTTGATACTTTATGTAGTGAAAGTATTTGATACTGAGTAGACTGGCTTTTAAATTTTAGCGGACATATGTTTCATTGATGTATTGCCCAACGAGTGAAAGTTCCAACGGGAGTTATGGAACTCCAAGGAGGGGGTAATGTGACGTTTCTGGATGTGTAAACGTCTTTGTAATGGTTTCTTAATTAGTTAAGTGTCTTTTAATTGTTGTGTTTACGTTTAATTATAGTAGCGAGTAGAGTACTGTCCTTGGTACATGCACTTAAGAGGTCAGTAGACATATCCGATGACATGACTGGACTGCATTCCAATGCGTCTCTTTGTCTTAGAGTGTGTAGTCATTTATCACTTCTTCTGACAGTTGTTTTTGCCAACGTGGCAGTATTAGTATTAAGATGATATAAGTAGGGATATTAATATACAGATTAGGCAATCATAATGAGCAAAATATTGTATGTCATTGCTTAAGGCTATGATCGTGTGCAAAAGTAGCTTCTGATTGGCGAGAAGTCATACTTAAGCCAGTGTTTTGTGTGATTTTGTTGAGTTAGCATCGGGCGCTACTCCACGCACAGGGGAAGGATGCTGTTATGCCCAGCAGTAGTAGCAGAGATCTCTAAGCTCTGGACTTAGAGTTTTGTAAGCAGATAGACGGAGTTGCTGATAGAACGGAGTTGCTGTATGAGTACGAGACATCTCAGACGTCTCGGCGGCAAGGCTTGCAGATATCCTGAGCAGCTGCTGACTTAGCCTCGAGGGGCTTCAGCATTGATCCAGCGGCCAGTGTGCCGACAGCCAACCCCACTGAGACCCGGTTCCTGTTAAGCAGAGCAGAGGGGTAAGTCCAGTTAAGGACTTGGTTAATGGCTGTGTGCTGCTCGTTCCTGTTCCCAGAGTATCACCGTAACTCTGGTGTTGCTGCTGTAGCCTTGCCAGACTGTCTTAACAGACAGTTCGTTCCAGTACTCCGTAGCTGTCAATAGTTCCAGTGGGCATACTTGGCATTCCAGACATTCATTCCCTGCTGAGTGGAGCTACGTACGATCCTGAGTAAAGTAAGCAGAGAGTTTAGAGAGCAGAGAGTTTAGCAGTAAAGCTGTTGCTTTAGTTCCAGTAAGCTGTTGCTGTGTAGTTCCTGTTGAATGCTGTATTTAACCATTAAAGAAATATAACCGAATGGCAGAGAGCTGTAATACACGACTCCCAGTGTTTTATTGGCCTGGGTTGGGCCGTTAACCCCAGCAGAACTTCGCCGGCAGGTACCATTAAGTCAGAATCCCTTACAGGGCCTCTAAGCAGTGTAGTATTACTCAGGCCAGCTACCACTTTCCTGTTAAGATATACTCACTGTGTTAAGCCCTGTACGAACCCGACTCACGACACAAAGGCCAGAAACAGAGAGAGTTGTCGCATTGGTGGCAGATCATACTCTCAGCTTATTTCTCTACTAACAAAACAAGAGTTCTCTTTTAATAAACAACTTGCAGATTATATTTTTACTTTATACAAACAAAGAAATACCTAGTTATATTTATTATTAGCTACTATTATTATACTGTAATACTTTATCTTTATTGAAGAAAATTTTAACTTATTTTTGTATCACACTTTTATTGCCACAAATGTGATGTAAATCCTATATTTACAAGCAAGCAATAAAATATTATTATTATTATTATTATTACAATGGTATTATAAGGAGTGGCATCACAAAATCTGTTGCCTTTATAATGCATGGCAAAACTATCAGATTTCAAATTTTGCTCAAACTTTCCTCAGCTCTAAAAAACTTCAAAGCATCCTTATTCAACGTCAAAATTGGAAATAAGGGGTCACCATAATACTAGAAAAAACAAATGACCAATATTTTACTGATATTTAAAACTCAAAAAGGCTGCTATGCCCAATGCTCTGTGAGATAAAAATTAAATTTTTGATTTTCACAAGACAGTGAATATGTTACTTACTTCACAAGGTTCAAAATGATTCCAGACAAACAGTGTACAGTGAAATATTGTAAAAATTAGAGTCTGAATAACTGTCTCTGAGGCAGGCAGCATTCTACCTTCATTCTTCAATGAAATGTTGATATCTACAAACACATACAATTCGCTGGTAGTAGGTACATTAAAGCCCCACTAGCTACAACTCTTGAACTTTGTTGACCTTAAACTATCTTCCTATTCTGTCCTGGTTTTCTCTGAATTCTACCCTCTGAAGTGATATGGACTTTTACTGCATTAGGAAACCATTTCTTTTCGAAACATTTGATCAGTAAATTCAAAGCTTAACGATCATTTTGATTTCCTGCAATTTTCAAAAATTGGTAATATTACAAAGGAAACACAGCATACAATTTTTTCACCCCTACATTGAACTACTCTGTGCAGTTTTCATTGCAGATGTGTAGAGTATCCAAGGTGTTTGCTTGTTAGCATGGGTTGCTATTTAATGTTTGGGCAAATATTTAGTCGCAGTGTAATCTTATCTGGTTCAAAATTGCATATACAGACCCAGCAGGTAGTAAATAATAATTGTATACACACACTTAAATTAATACATTCTCACAAACTTATTGTAGCTAGAAAGTAAAATCACAAAAATAATGCTAAAAGATACAGCTAGTGGGGCTTTAACATTTCTTATTAAAATTGAAATATTTTGTTTGAAGTATCTGACAATTCCAAATAGCAGAGGCAATGACAAGGCTTGCTGTGACAACAGTTCTACATCTAGGGACCAAGATAATGTGACTTTAAAGGGCCTTTAAAGCAACGTTTTTAAATAAAACATGACAATTCTTACAGTAAACCTTAAACATACGCACATCTGAAATTTCTGCATGAATACATAAATCTGTAATTATGCGATGTTATTGTGTTCTGGTAAAAATCCTCTTAGCTTTGAGTAAATGTTTAAAGATATTGAATGAAACCGACATGAAATATCCATAGTCCAGACAATGACCTATTTTATTATTCATGAGCTGGAGGTATTGAGTTTAAATAATTAACCATACACAGTGGTATTGCCTGTGAATAATTAAACATGCATAGTCTGTACACTATCTCTCTGAGTGTATGCTCTGCATATCTGAACTCATTCTCTGACTTTTATTGCTTCATGAGTAAACTAAACGGTGAATTTCAAGGGTCAGTTTGAGATTTCACAATAAGCCAAGCAAACGTCATCTTGAAGTCGGCGATAACCACTCTCCCACAACACAGAAGCTTCCATAGTACTACATGCATGTAGAGTATAGAAGCTATTTTTGTTTTGGATGGGTTGTAGAGTCAACTACAGCTGGTGTGAAGATATCGAGGATTAAGTTATCGATATCAGCATTATTAACTACAAATCAAAAGAGATTATTCAGAATACTAAAGATAGAGTACTACCCATGATCAGTACAGTGTTAGCAACTGCATGACTGCATACATGTAAAAATATCAGAATATGCTATATTGTGCTGTTGTTATTTTCTCATAACTCTCACAAGACATGATTAAAAAGTCATTTTGAAAAAATTTATCAAAGTAACAGGGTGACAATCCTAGAGTACAAGCTAGAATACTGTAATCACTTCTTTTTGTACAAACACCTGCCAAAATTTTGCAGACTCAGCAGTTTTTTCTTCAAAGTTTTGAGCAAAGAATAACGGTCTTTGCTCATGACTTGGCCAGTAACCATGCCATGTCTTCAATTATTTGAAAGTCATTTGTAGAAGTGAGTTTGAGGAAGCTACAATTGATCTGAAATGATAAATTTTTGTGATCTTCATCAGTTCCCTACTTATTTGAAGGCTGAAATTTGTCATAATGCAATATTAAAACTGCATAAAATCAAGTTTAAAGTGTAACTTAAAGGTATACTGTCACCTGTTCCAATTTTGCCACAGTTACCATGGAAAGAGAAAATCTAACCAATCACAGATTTTAACCAGGTGGCCGCTTTTTAAAAACAGCACCCTCCAATAGGCATTTGAATACCACGGATGCCCCTTTGACCATATTTAGATTACAGGTGACTATACCTTTAATGCAATGTATCTCAAAAAGTAAGTTGGGAACACCAAATTTTCTCATTGTATTTCTTGCCTGCTCACTGATACATACAATCTGTGTAATTATAAAATGACAATATTTGTAATATTTCATAATTCTGCTCCTCAGTCTTGTCCAATATCCCTGTACATTGGTCTACCAACCATATTGAAAGCAAGGGGAATCTACCAAAGTCTGGAAGTTTAAAAAGTAATTGCACAGTGAGGTAATACTGTGTGTCTGGATTCCAAGTTGCTGTTCCATAGACTCTTCAAGACAACAATTTGATGAGATCTTCCAGATATGTTGAACTCAACTGTTTTTATTGAATCAAGGAACTAGACAATTGAAACCTAGAAAACAATTATTCATTAAAACTCATTCATACAGTTGAGACGTACAGACCTCAGTGACATATTTGCAATCTGTACAAGTGCATCTTTCCATACTTTATACAATGTAAAGATTAAATCACAGCACAATACGTTTGTAAATAAGTGACATTAGTCAAGAGTTATTGTATGAAAGGCATCTTTTAGAATGTTTAGAAAACAAAAAATTAAACAAACTAACTCTTCACAAGAAAAATGCAATCTGTGATTGGAATCACATAGATCATAATTCACTTTGCTCACAACAGATCTGATATACAGGTTGAAAACACCACAGAAATCAATAGCACCTCTTTAAGTTCAATGACACTATATTTCTGGTGAGCTTACATAAACTATGTGGTAAATATAAATATGCAAACATACTTAGCAAAAGCACAAGTAAAACTAAATTTCAGATGGGGATTTTCAGTTTTTGTTTAGATTGTTAGAAAAGTGACTTCCATCATAGGAAATTTAGATGTTTTCTACAATCCCCCTTAGGGACAGATATTTGGACTCTCAAGCTTTTAAAATACCTTTTTAGGTCTGCCATTTGTGGGCACTCATTTTGAAGTTCATAGAGTAAAGGAAGTTTTCATGTGCTTATTTTTATGAAAAATCAAAAACTTAATTTTTACCTATAGAATTAAGAGAGGAATTGTAGCCATTTTGAATTTAAAGCATCTACAGTACCAAATTTTGCACGGTAACTTTGAACTTTATTCTTGACTTTGGAAAGGGACTGGTTCAAAGTTTCCTCACAAAGAGATTACTGAAAAGTCTAAGTCTTTCAATTTCGAGATGTGTACTAGCTTAAAAGTAATTTTGATTTGATGAATAGAATGCAAAACAATACAGTTGTCATGGTGGGATAAGATTTTCAATTTGCTCATTTGGTATGGACTTGTGTCATGATTAACCCCTTTCACAGCTGTAATTTTTCCCACCAAAATTTCAGTGCAACATCATACCAATTTTTATGAATCTTTCTGTAATTTTTTTGAAAGTTTTGGACCAAATTGACATATCTTTCCATAGGCTACAGTTTTGACCAAAATTTTGTGAAAAACCCGAAAAAATGTCTAGATCTGAAAAAATATGTTGGCGTCACATTCTATAAAGACAAGAAAAACCGACTTCTAGATTGAGGACAGTCTTTGGGTATTTTGGTGATATCATATTACATAATAAAAGAATTCATATGACAATGACAGTTAATGTGTATGCTGTAAAAGTTATGTTGCCAGTTTATTGGCATTCCAAGTATAGTATTACTGGGTAAGCACTTTCAAAAGCTTGAAAATATAGAAATTTACCCAATGAAAAGATCTAATCAAGGGAAGAGAAAACATAAAGACACCCCTGCACGATTTTGAGATACTTTTCCAGCTTATTAAAATGCCATGTACAGATTGCTACACAAAACTTCACTAAAATCATGGAGAAACATCTGTAGGTACTACATCATTGACAGTGACTATACAGATACATGTCTTCTGAAGGGACTTCATCATGAATAATTACGTAAGTTATTGGCAGAGGTTTCAATGAAACAATCATACTGTACACGTATATCTATGGTTTTTGGGACTGTTACTATGCCTGCCTGTTTTATAACCCTCATCCAGGTACTTATGAATTTACAGTTGAATTATGCCAATGTACTGTACTTTGTATATGATGAAGAAGAAAGTCTAAGTAATGCCTATGCTGGCAATTGTACTTGAAAACTAAAAAATAGATGTGTGTTTGTTGTCTCTGTTGCTGTGCCAAATGATACTTCTCAACTGTAGATATACTGTCAGCTGGAAACATTTAGTCATCAGCATCATATTGTTTCCTCTCAGGAAATATGAGTCACCCTTGACCTTGGCCTTCATATTAAATGACTGTCATATCAGAGCTGACTCCGACTCCCTCAAAACAAACAAAGCATGTACTGTATGTTTATCTTCTAACAGCTGATTTTATTGTCAATATCTCACCATTCTGAAAACACTACAAAAAATGAACTGAGAAAAACAACAGAATGCACTTGGAATGTTAATAGAGTTTGAATACATTGAACTTTATATAATTACTATCACTCATTCTTTATCCTGTGAAGCTAGTTATGTGTGCAATGATATGACACCTCTGCAGAGAGACAGTCAAAATGACGTGTCGAATCAGAAAAAGTATTAACTCCTAAATAAATAACTAACTTCACTGCTTTTCAGTGAGTTTTTGGAAAACTGCCCATGAAATATGACAGTGTATAACTCTGGAGCATATGTCAAAACATTGGTGACAACAATCTAATTTCAAAGGTATAAAATCTATAAAGACAATCAATAAGCTCAGTAAAAAACAACACTTTTGAACATCTTAAAACAGTAAAACATCAATTTTAAAAATCTCGTGACAACAATATATCTTTCTTTTCAAATAAATAATAGAGATTTTGTGTTTTGGGTCGTATTGCCTTAAAAATTTAACCTATAAACTGTATTGATAGAAATTTTTTAAATACTCTTTTTTCTTCTTCTATTAAATACTTTCAATATTTTCTATTCAGAAAAACGTTTAAGGAGTGTAATATTTTTTATACAGCTTTGAAAATAAATAATTGATTCTGTATCCGTACTCTTCACAGTCACACTGCAACTTTTCTGACCAACAAAGATACATGTATCAAGAAGAAAATACTGGAAAAAGATGACTTGCGCTATGAATGAACAGAACATTTCTGTATTACTGGTTTGATTATAAAGGCTGCTGTATGACCTTTATGTTGTTTTTATGCATTCATCTGTCTGAACACTGTCATTCAAATGGCGGAGGGTACTGGCAGCATGGAAAGTGCCGTGCCCAGCATTGTAATGTTGGTGGATTGCCCTATTCAGATACTATAATGATAACATGATGTGGGAATGAGAGAAAACAAGATATTCATAAAGTTGAGTGGTTTTCAAAGGTCAAACTAAGTATATTGCACATTATATTACCATGCCCTGTCCATTGCATTTTAATTGGTTGAACTGAACCACGTGACTGCCCACAAATACGCAGTATAATTGGTTTGTTTGCATGCCTGTAAATATGAATAATATCGTAAACATAGTAACTTTACAGCTAAATCAAAAATTGTGATTTGTACAAAGATCATAATAATCAATAACAAAATAAAATGGAGCACTTGTGAGCCAAGTTTAGACACTTTTTTCAAAAAAAATTCCGAATTTGCAAAACGTTTTCAGCATGCGACCTACTCACTGACAGGTTCTGGGGCCACGTTGTCGTTCGCAAGGGAAATTTTCGTAAATTTTGATGGTTTTCTGTGGTTTGTCGATAATATAATGGGAATAACAGACTCCGGAAAGCAAAAAATTTTTAATGGGCGAGGCTTTAATTTTTGGCTTTCCTTTTGCCCTTGCCCATAAATAAATGTTAATGGTCAGCGCGTCGTCCATTATTTCTATATCTATGACACCAACTTGCTGACTAAAACAAAATGGGTAAGCTTTGACAACATGACCAAATAAACTGCAAATTATAAAATTCAAGTGCTATTTGTCCTCTAAGATTAGTTAAGTACTACAGTGTATTCTTCATGAAAAAAAAAGACTTTCTCTCATTTAAATTTAACAACGAAATACCAACACTCAACTAAGTGTTTATAAAGTGTGGTGGCATATATGGTTTTGAAAGGACCAAATGTATCTGTGAGCTAACACAATGTACAAAATGTGTTGCCACGAAGTCTTGCTAGTTTCCAACTTTCCATTAAGTGCCATGTACTTGTAAATACACAGAACCTTGACTAGAAGCTAACATTTTACATTTGGTATGAATTTGACAAGGAAGTTTGAACAAATGTTAACAAATACTGGATATTGCATCAAAACATCAGAATAACCTGACATGAATTCTTACAGAACCAAAGCCACTTACAGTTGTCTTTATGACATATTGCCATTGCACTTTTCATAAATCAAATGTTTTATTTATTTGATTTGCAGAATGATAAAAATTACATGAAATAACAACATTCCTCTGCAACACAATGGTTGTCTATCCAATGAACTCTTGCAACCTTCAATCTTGTTCTAAAACAACAGGTGTGCCATAATTTCTGAGCCGATACAATGTATTACTTGAGCATAAGAAAGTATTCCCCATTAAACATGCATGCTCACATAATGCTGGTGTCATGAAATTTCAAGAAAGCCTTGCATTGACCAAGACAGCCTGGACAATCACTTAGGACACTAAAGTGGTTCAAGTTTTCCTTTTCAAATGGCACTGGTTAAACCATAGACTCAACTGTCTATGGTTAATCTGCATGTGAAAGGAACTCAGGACCATTCAGAACATGTTTAAATTGTTCAGATCCATCTCTGGTTAAACCTAAAAATAATTATCATTTTCATTTTTACATATATCTATCGAGGTTGTGTATGTTTATTTGTACATACCAACATTTCTAAGAGTCAGTGAGCACTGAGCTTGAGGAAGGAAAGGATATCAAAGTCGTCTGACATTCCTTCGACATAGAAAAATTATATATGGTAACATGTTTGACATTATTTATGACAAATGTTTCAACAAATTTTGCAGTCACTTATATCGTAAAAAGTTTATCAATAATGTGAGTGCAATATGTTGTTTCTTAAACTTGGAATATACTATTTGGTTTCTCTTTGTTTTCTCAATACTGATGTCTCTTGATGTCTTTAACGTGCTGAGCTTTCACATTTACTTTCAAGGAATACAACTCGACCAACTTTTAAGATGTCTTGTTAATGTATGGATGGAGGGATTTCACTCTCTGCTTTCTGGATAAACCAACTCTCCTCTGGGCACCTAGATTCGGCAGAGGTCGAACCCTCTGTATAGCGTCATTAGGATCTGTGAAAATATGTGCAAAGATGTACTCTTTATTGTTTTTTATTATTTTCTCTGGCACTGTATTTACAATGGCGAGATTTCTTTCATGTACAAGAGCTTTGCTGACTTATTCATTTGTAAATGGAAACTGTGCAACTCAAAAATGAACTTCAGAGCTTCAAAAGTAAGTTGGCAAAAGCTTTCTGAGGAAAGTATATGTGTTACAAATCTTGTCACTCAGCTATCTTCACATCGCTAGCATCCAGTGCTAAAAAATGCTTTGAATGTGAACATGAACTTCCTAAATTTATACGTTTACGGTTCCCAATCGAAAAGAAGGAAGAAAAATGCAAGTTTTTTCACCAACTTTATGATTTTGTCAAACCTTGATACAGAAAGAATTTTAATGATGGACACTAGATGGCGCTATTTATATTGAGAGAATATGACTGGAATATCTATTTGTTCATTTGCTTAACACATTCACAGTTATGCAGATTTGTTTTGTTTGCCACTTTGTTGGAATAAATTTATCTTTTTCAAAAAAAAGACACTGTATTACAGAATTGCAAAGATAAATCATTATACATGCATGTGCTTTATAAATTTCTTCATGGGATATAAGATCATGGTTTTAGAGAAAGGAGGCTGTTTTGCTGCCTATGATAAAGACAGTATATCACCTGCTAATTGTAAGTTTTTCCACAAACCTTTTTGGAGGAGAGTTAAGAGTATCAACTTAGAAACAATCTTTCTTTCTCTTTTACATTTATTTATTTATTCATATATTCAATCTGGTGTTGTAATGATTTTTTTTTGGTTCAAAACTAGAATGTACATGTTTTTGTCCAACACTTGTCATTTTAAAAGTAAAATGTTAAAAAATGTTATGTTTCTAGAAAATTCACACTGAGAAACACAAGGCGGTGAAACGTCAGTACAATCAAAACAAAATATTTCCTCTTCTTCTTCATAAGCATTGGTAAGAAGGGTTTGGTAGGAAAGAAAAACAACTTACCAGGATTTGTATAGTATGTGTGACTGCTTTGTGTACTTGGAAATATTGAATTTTGCCAAAGACTACACTGACCAGTTCTCCATGGGAAAACATTGGATGAATAAGTCTTCGGTAAATTACTGCCATCTATTCCTGATATTGAAATGTTGTAAAAATAATAAATGTTACCAACAGAATCAAGTTGATAGGATTTAATCTATCTTAGATACATATGTGAGGAAGATAGACTTCTCACTTTCCAACAGAATAGGAAGTTCACTATCACGCTTTTTCATTCAACACAAAAATTTCATGCAAAGATTTATGGGTGCCATTTTGAAGTAAAATTTACTTTGATAAAAATCTGCTTGGTGCATCAAAAAAGTTAACCTTTAAATATTCAAAATGCAATGCTTTAACCCTTTGCACCCTGACCCCCAGGTACCCTATGATATCATGCGGACATTTTTGTCCGAGCTGGGTTCAAAGGGTTAAAGTCTCTTTAAGGAATGTATTGCAACTACACCATTTAATAATTTATGGCTCAGATAACCTAACAGGGATACACAACATCTGTTTTTAGACAATGGTCAGTTTAATTTACATAAAATGTCACTTTTACTTATGGATTTTACCTTGCTAAATACTTTTGAGATTTTCTCTATAGATTTACTAATCAAAATGTTTAATGTCATTACAAAAGGAAAAGACAAGAATAAGAATTGATTCAACTTCAACCATGATGATGCCATAGCACACTGGCTCACTATGAGGAACAAAAATAATCATACACAGAAAATTTTAAATTAACTTTCAGCAGAGTAAAGGGAGGCTCATTAACTGTACAAAACTCAACCCTTGCTGAATTCTACTTCTAATTTTACTTCATTCTACTTTTTACAAGTATGCTTATGTTAACAGTGTAGGAAATGATACCATTAACATTGGGTTCTCTCATGCCAGCTTATAGGCTCCTAGATGAGCTAACAGCAAATGATCTTTCCTCACTGTAACATTTCAGTAAAATATTTGAGTATTTTTCCATTTTGTTGACACATGAGATGGTATTTCTGTAAATTAAAACTTTTTGACAGATCCTTGTGATGTGTAATCAGGGTATAACAAGAACAGCAGCCTGAACAGAAAAACTAAAGTTCATGGAAATGCACGATAAAATTGGCCACTAGAGGGCGTACATGGAGAACAACCACGAATGGCAGTTTGAGTGTTGCCAGCCAAAGTCAATCACCACTTGAGCTGTCAGGTTATGCTGATTATAACTTAGCAAAAATAAATCTTAAAGTAGCAAATAGAGAGAAAGTATAATGACATGCAAAAGTGAAAGTATGGCTTCTTCTGAAAAAAACATCAAATTGTCTGATTTTGTTACCTGTTCTTTCCTGTTGGGATTCCACTAATTCGGGTACACTACTGCTGCAATCACTATCACTACATGTGGTCACTGCTTCTCCTCTATCTGAATCACCAATGACTTTATCAACTGTATTTAATGAGAAAATGTCCTCATTAGAAACTGTTGACTATACAGTGTGCGGTCTATTCATCAGACTAATTTATCACAGGATAAATGCATGGTTACTGGAAAAAAGCAACTGTTATAAATGTTACATGTTGAGGCCAAGGACAATGACTATTACTTGAAAAGCAATGAAATAGACAAGAAATGCACTTTATCCTCAGTTATGATGTCATCATAATTATAACAAGCACCCAGAAAGTTCAAAATTGTTATTGTAATTAATTGGCAATCAGCAGAGTAAAATCTAAAATTAATATAAAAATTGGAATCTTTCATGACTCTTTTAAGTAGAGAGGTGTATTTATAATTATCTCAAGTAATGAATGGGGTTTGCTTCTGTTACAAGTGACAACTGTCTTAACTTACCTAGACAACTGCCTTGATAGAGAGATTCTCCATCACCAATACCCAGTTCACTATCAGTTTCTTCTTCTGGAACTTCTTGATCTGAATTAGTTGTATCAGTCAAATGTACCTCTTGTTGTGTTACAGAGGGTATTTTACAGTGAAAATCAGTTTGGCTGATCTGGTCTTGCACATTCTCATTCCTTGATACTATGGTACTTTCACTCAGCCTAATTGACTCTACTGTTTTGCCCATTCCCTTTGACATGATATGTTCTTCATCATCAAAATCCTGAGTTGGATATCTTTGTTGTTGCAATCTTTCAGTGGTATCAAATTTGTGTTTCTTTTCAAATACACCATCGTGATCATCACAAGGCACAGTACTTCTTTCTTTGATAGGTGTAGGACTCAGCATTCCGATGTCATTTCTTACTCCTTGGTTACTTTCACAGGCTTTCCTTTTCCTTGTCTGGGGATGATTACATCTGTCTTGATGAACTTCACCATCTTCACATAGTATTTCAAAGTCCGTGAGAATGGAATCAGGGACACATGCTGGTCGCTCAGCATCAGCATATTTCTCTACCGGTAAATCAGCTTCTTTGTCTTCTAGTTGGTATAAAATAGACTTATAATGTTCATCTTTTCCTGCATTGTTGTCATATGATTGCCTATGATTGTCAATAGTTTCTTCCATGGTGGTATCTTTGAGCTCTGAACTTCCAACTCCTTGATTTATCACAGAACTGCAAGAAATTTCCAGGTGCAATGCATCCAACATTTCAGCTTGATCATTTGAGAAAGTTTCATGACTTTTACAGATGTCGATGTTGTCATGGCGCATATCTGTGGATTCACTTTTTTCTTGGTGAATGAAATTGTCTTCATTTATGCCATGCTGACAGTTTGCATCAACCTTGCATCCATCTTGTGAGCTACTGAATTGATTGCTGTGGTTTTCACTGCCACATGAGGTAGACATTTCATTCTCTTCTGGTTTAGTGTTTTCATTGTGGTTGAGTGACTCCTGGAATAGGGACAACACAATTTCTTCTGTTGCATATAAGATTTCAGCTTGGAGGGATAGTTTATAATCAACAAAATCATGATGCCCCAGGAAGTCCACAACTGAATAGTCATTCTCCTTTGTACCATCCTGGTCAGAATGGGAAACTTCAGTAATATTTTTTTCTGTCAACCCTTCTTCTCCATCAATCGTATCCAAGTCTTTGTGTACATCAGTGGTATTTATATTGAGTGGTGACAGCTTGCACACACGATGCATTGCCTCTTCTGAAATGTCACGATCATTATACATTTCAAACGATGTATTTTCATCCTCTTTGATGTCATTTAACAGGACAGGACTGATTTCTCCAACATTTATGTCAGTCTTGGGTGGTGAAAAAATCTCAGTAATGGTAGCTATCACATTATCTGGCTCGACTAGTTTTCCTGGAGTAATGTCATCCATTTTCTTGATGCAACACAAAGCTTCTGTATTGACTGAATCAGACTTCTCTGGAGATGGTTGATCTTCTTGGTCATCTTTACATGCCTTCATTTCTGAGCCATTTTCATCCAGGATTACCATGTCAGTCTTTGATTGGCTAACCTTGTCGATATCCTCATTGCTGTTGACTGTCTTTTGTGGAAAAAGCTTAGCCCCAGCCATTCTGAAAAACAGTTCTTCCATTGAGAAATTGTTTTCTCTGTCATCATTAGGAGAGTACACTACGGATGGTATCTGTTCCACGACAACTCTTTTCTCAGTTGTACCATTTACCACTGTACCTTCAGTGCACACTTTTTCATCTTCAGGTTGATTTCTACAGCATTCTATTGGCATCTCAGTGGTAGGAAACTGTTGCTTACTGACATTTTTCACAACATCCGCTAGTAATGTATCCATGACTGCCTCTACAACACTCATAACATCCCTGTCTCCTTCTGTTTGCTCAATTGAATGTTCCTTTTTCTCTGAAACATCACGAGTGTTACTTCCATCAATAACATTCCGGAAGCAACCTCTGTACATTGCAGATTCCCTTTCCGAGAGCAGTTTCATGGCAGATGTTATCATAACATTTGACAAGTAGCTGGTAAGATTACCATTCATGCTTTTACAGTCATCACTGTCACTTAGCAAGTAACCATGGTCATCCTCTTCAAACAAATTTGGGACTGGAGCAACCTCACCATCTTTTATTTCAATTTCCTGTTGTCTAACTCTAATACCATCAATATTGTAACTATAAGTTTTATATTCATCGTTTTCATATATTGAATGTTCCATGAAATCATTGAAGTCTTGGCTCAGGATTTCTTCAGTGTCATCCAAAGTGGACTGACTAACTTCATATTGTATGGTCTCAGCCAGTGGAGATCCAAAGTGAATGTGAGGGGAATTGTCAAAAACACTTCTCTTGTCTGGAACAATGCCATCTCCTTCCAACTTCTTCAGGCAACTTTTGAGTTGAAGACCATCAGTGCTTTGAAATTCAGTGTTTGTTTCTTGCAGTTTGTTGTAGTCCTTGCTGTCTGACTTCACCTCATCAATGAGCAACACATCATTCTGCATGCATACAACTGCAGCCATCTCTTGCAAGCTTGGTAAAGTACCTACCCTTTCTATTAAATAACAAGACATTACTGTGCATGCAAGTACCATAAAAATCATATCAATTCAACAAAAAAAATATAATGTTACGTGCAGAGAAACGAACAAAAGGTGAACTCAGCAGTTTCCGTTTAAACAAAATTTATTACGAAAACAAAACTAATTGCTAAGTTAGGGACAGAGTACAAGCTTTAAAAGTGTACAGACTACTTATCTCAGCTGGGACGGCAAAGCTCCAGTCTCAGAGTTGTAACAGTCAGTCGGATGAATGAACAGTCCTTTGGCTTGCAGGCTTGAAGCTGCACAAAGACCACAGTATAAATCCAGCGTTGACAGTGAAGGTCTTGAAAAGTCTTGAGAATGACTACTGCTGGAGTTTAGTAACACACAAGAGACACGATCCCAAAGTCTGACTGGAAGCTGTGCACGTCCCTTTTATAAAGGCATATAAGAACAATCTAGAACTTTTATTGACATGCTAATTACTGTTCTAAAATTATCTCCCTTACACAACTAATCAACTTTCCAGAACATTCCAAACATGACTAATTGAATTCAAGGTTGTGAGGTCATCAAGGGCAGTGACCTTGAGAATGTTCTAGACTAATTGAACTCAGGTCATGATGAGTGTGGGGTAAATGACCTACATAACACACCCCCTCTTCAAAAAAGAAAATTTTTCAA
Source organism: Ptychodera flava (assembly GCF_041260155.1). NCBI lineage: Eukaryota > Metazoa > Hemichordata > Enteropneusta > Ptychoderidae > Ptychodera > Ptychodera flava. Next base: position 45,031,120 of record NC_091932.1, on the reverse strand, counting down.
AGAAAAATCTTTCTTTTAGAAATGTAATCTTGAAAAGGATTTAAGTACTCAAATTTTGTTGTACTCTAAAGTAAAATTTCTTGAAAGTGAACAACAATAACTCTAAATACGAGAGAGACAGTCTGGCAATTAAATTGTCTCTGCCTTTGATATGTCTAATGTCAAGATTAAACTCCTGTAACATTAAACTCCATCTTAGCAATCTCTGATTTTTGCCTTTAATTTCTGCAGAAAAACAAGAGGGTTGTGATCAATATGAACCACTATTGGCTGATTTGAAGAAGTAACATAAACTTCAAAATGCTGTAAAGCTAATATCAGATAAACACTCTTTTTCAATTGTAGAGTAGTTTCTCTGGGATTTGTTAAATTTGCGTGAAAAATAGCAAACAGGATGATCTATACCATGACTATCCTCTTGCAATAAAACAGCACCAGCAGCCGTATCACTAGCATCTACAGCTAATTTGAATGGCAAAGTGAAATCTGGTGCAGACAACACTGGGGCACTTTGCAGTATGGCTTTAAGTGTATCAAATGCCTGTTGGCATTGCTCTGACCAAACAAACTTTACTTTCTTTTTAAGTAAGTTAGTCAAAGGCTCAGTAATTGTGGAGAAATTTGGACAGAATTTTCTGTAGTAACCAGCCATACCGAGAAAGCGCATCAGTTGTCGTTTGCAGTTTGGTATGGGAAAACTTGAAATGGCACTGATTTTGGCATCAACAGGTTTTACCTCACCCTGTCCTACAGTATGTCCGAGGTAAGTTACCCTTGCCCAACCAAACTCAGATTTGGCAAGGTTGACAGTCAACATTGCTTTACTCAGTCTCTCAAAGAACTTCCGCATGAGCTTGATGTGTTCCTCCCAGGTGTCACTATACAGGACGACGTCGTCAACGTAAGCTGCACATCCGTCTAGCCCGGATATGACGTCGTTGATCATCCGTTGGAACGTTGCCGGAGAGTTCTTCATTCCGAATGGCATCACCTTGTACTGGAACAATCCGTCTGGTGTAACAAAGGCGGATATTTCACGAGCACGATCCGTCAGAGGGACTTGCCAAAATCCCTTCAGTAGGTCAAATTTTGTCACATACTTGGCTTTTCCCACTCGGTCGATGCAGTCATCAATCCTCGGGATTGGGAAAGTGTCTGTCTTTGTTAAAGTGTTGACCTTCCTAAAGTCCGTGCACATACGATAACTGTGATCTGATTTGGGAACAAGTATGCACGGCGAACTCCAGTTACTTTTACTGGGTTCAATAAAGTCATTGTCCAGCAGGTATTTGACTTCTTCCTGGAGATATTTTGCTTTGTTGGATTCAGTCTGTATGGATGTTGTTTTACAGGCTTACTGTCCCCAACATCAACGTCGTGATAGATGACGTTTGTCCTCGTTGGAACATCTTGAAACAGTGTTTTATATTCGTGGAGCAGTTCTTTCACCTGTTGTTGTTGTTCTGGCTGGAGGTGTGCCAACTTTGTAGACTCCAGCTTCTCCAGGATTTCTGAGTTCTGAAGCTTGACCGAGCCCAGCTTTGAGTTTAGAGTATTTTCACTCAAGTCAGTTTCAGTATCACTATCTTCATAATGGTTTGAACTGACTGCACTGACAGGCTGAGTTATAGTAGGATTATCCCTATCCAAATATGGCTTAAGCATATTTATGTGACATAGCTGTTTTTGTTTTCGCCTGTCAGGTGTTATTATGATGTAATTTAAATCACTCAATTTCTTATCAATTAGGTATGGCCCAAAGTAACGAGCATGGAGTGGTTTGCCAAGAATTGAAGTAGAACAAGAACCTTTTGACCTGGTTCAAACTTCCGTTTTGAGGTGCTTTTATCATATTTGGTTTTCATTGACTGCTGAGATGACTCAAGATTTTCTCTGGCTAATTCACATGCTTTAGAGAGTTTTGTACGAAAATCTGACACATATTGCAAATATTCAGACAATCATCATCGTCTGATAGGAATTTCTCTTTAAACGAGCTTAAGTGGGCCACGGACTGTATGTCCAAATACAAGCTCAAATGGGCTAAAACCAAGAGACTCCTGAATTGACTCTCTAACAGCAAAGAGCAGAAAATGAATTCCTTCATCCCACTGCTTCTCTGTGTCAAAACAGTAGGTCCTAATCATGTTTTTCAAAGTTTGATGAAATCGCTCAAGAGCACCCTGACTTTCTGGATGATAGGCGGATGACCTATACTGTTTAATGCCTAGCTGATCCATTACTTGTTGAAAAATACCAGACATAAAGTTGGAGCCTTGATCGGACTGGACACATTTAGGGAGGCCAAATAAAGTGAAAAATTTGACTAAAGCTCTCACTATAGTCTTTGTCTTTATATTTCTCAGTGGTATGGCTTCTGGGAACCGAGTTGATGTACACATTATTGTCAGCATGTACTCATTTCCTGATCTTGTTTTTGGTAGGGGCCCAACACAGTCTATTAGAATCCTACTAAATGGTTCTTGAAATGCAGGAATTGGCTGTAAAGGGCCTTTGGAATGGTCTGATTTGGCTTTCCTACCATTTGACATGTGTGACAAGTTTTACAGAAATGTGCTACATCCTGCCTGAGATTAGGCCAATAAAAGTGACTGAGAATTTTATGATAAGTTTTCCTGACTCCTAAGTGACCAGCCCAGGGCGTTTCATGGGCCAGGCGCAATATTTCAGCACGGTAGGGTTTTGGAACCACAATTTGATGTTTTATAGCCCAATCGTCATCAACCAAAACGTCTGGAGGTCTCCATTTACGCATGAGAATACCAGATTTTGTATAATAGGAAACAGAGCTATCTGAAGTTTTATCTTCATCATCTACCCTGTCAAACAAAGACAAAATATCTGGGTCTTTGTGTTGTTCTGCAATGAGATTTGATCTAGAAAATGTCTGACTTTGGTCAGCAGAAGTTTTACTGGAAGTTTCAAATCCACGAGGGATAACGGAATGATCCGTGTCAAACACCTGACTGAGAAAGGTGTCATTTAAGTCAACATCTGTGACATTATTCTTGAGAGTATTTTGATTCTCGAAGTTTTCTTTGACATGGCTCGAGTAATTGCACACGAAGGAAATAAATCGGGTATCTCTTGTTCAATTGGCTCTGGATCCTGATCTAAACTAGGATTATCAGTCACAGTGGATTAGTAATGACCTTGTCCCCAGCAAGGTCGTTTCCAAGAAGAAGGTGAATCCCTTCAAAAGGCAAAAAAGGCCTAATACCTAAAGTCACAGGTCCAGAAACAAAGTCCGAAGACAAATAGACATTATGGAGAGGAACAGGAATGTAGTCATTACAATCTACCCCCTTAATAAGAACTTTAGAACCTGAAAATGACTTTTCAGAAAACGGCAGGGTATCTGCCAACAAAAGAGACTGGGAAGCCCCGGTATCTCTTAAAATTTTGACAGGGGTAGCGGAAGAAAATCACTAGAAAGTGATATAAAACCATCGTGAATAAATGGTTCGAAAATACCCATAATGCTATCTTGAGAAGAATTGACCTTGACCTCATTAATTGGGGATAAGAGGGGTTTAACCTCAGAAAATGTGTTGCACACATTATTAGACTCTAATTGAGTTGATGAAGAAATAAAGCCGGTGGGCTTAGATCCACTTTGACCACTTTGACCTTCACGTTTTCTTTTCAATTTGAAACACTCTGACATTAAATGGCCGTCTTTCTTACAATAATTACAAGAAAGTGTACCGAACTGTTTGTCAGAAGGAGATTGAGACTTGGGATCTGATGATGTGGGAGTGTTACTTGAACTCTGTGAACTGCTGTCATTTGATTTTCTACTCTCCTTTGAAAAATTCTTGGATGAAAAGGACGAGTTAAATTTACCTGCATTGTTTCTGTATGAAAAGGACTGGGATGGTTTGCTGAGAAATGAAGATTTGTGGTCAATGAATAATCATCGGCCAACGTGCAGCAACCTCCAATGTATCTGCCTTTTGTTCATTGATAAACGTCTTGATGTCACTCCGAATGCACCTCTTAAATTCCTCAATCAAAACAAGCTGTCGTAATTTGTCATAATTCTGACTGACCTTTTCAGAAGAACACCAACGATCAAACAGTTGTTCTTTTGTTCGAGCAAATTCACATAAGTTTGATCTTTCGCCTTCTCACAATCCCTAAATTTCTGACGGTAAGCTTCAGGCACCAACTCATAGCCCTTGAGAATTAATTCCTTCACAGAATCATAATTTGAAGCCTGCTCTACTGACAACTGAATGTAAATTTCTCTGGCTTTACCCACCAAAGCACTCTGCAAAAGCATAGACCAGGACTCCTTAGGCCAATTCAGACTCTGAGCAATTTTCTCAAAATGAAGGAAATATTTATCAACATCCTTTTCTTGGAAAGGGGGAACTAACCTGAAATGCTTAGTGATGTCAAACTTGTCTGAAGGGAAGAATTTTCCTGACTGTCCAAGCTCTAAACGTCTCATTTCTAACTGCAGTCGGTGTTCTGCTAATTCTCTTTCCTTTTCTTTTTCCTCTCTTTCTTTCTCCCTTTGTCTTTCTTCCATTTGCAATTCTTTTTCTTTCATTTCCAATCCCTCTCTTTCTGTCTTTCTTCCATTTCTAACTGCATTTGTATTTTTTCTTTTTCTAATGCCTGTCTCTCCTTTTCCATTTGTAATTCTTTTCTTTCATTTGTAATTCTTTTTCTTTTTCTAATGCCAATTTTTTTAGCTCGAAATCTGCCTGTATTTCTAATTCCAATTTTTTGAGTTCGAAGGAAGACTCAGGCTCATAATCTTTTAAGGCAGACTCCTCAAAATGGCCAGAATTAACTAAATGTTTTGCAATCTTGAACTGTATTTCTCGCTTGCGCATAGATCTTTTGACATCTACTTTAAGGAAATTGGCCAGTGCTATGAGGTTGTCTTTTCTGAGGGAATTAAATGTGTCCTGATCAAGGTCATCCAAATTCGTCATCCATAAATTCGTCTGGCTTGAATTCCGCCATGATTGAATTTCGCTGAGTTCACAGTATACAGTAGTTTTGAAAAGGCTGTCAAAATGTTGTCAAACGGCTCAAAATATTCGTATCCGGACGAGCCCCCAATTTGTTTACGTGCAGAGAAAACGAACAAAAGGGTGAACTCAGCAGTTTACGTTTAAACAAAATTTATTACGAAAACAAAACTAATTGCTAAGTTAGGGACAGAGTACAAGCTTTAAAAGTGTACAGACTACTTATCTCAGCTGGGACGGCAAAGCTCCAGTCTCAGAGTTGTAACAGTCAGTCGGATGAATGAACAGTCCTTTGGCTTGCAGGCTTGAAGCTGCACAAAGACCACAGTATAAATCCAGCGTTGACAGTGAAGGTCTTGAAAAGTCTTGAGAATGACTACTGCTGGAGTTTAGTAACACACAAGAGACACGATCCCAAAAGTCTGACTGGAAGCTGTGCACGTCCCTTTTATAAAGGCATATAAGAACAATCTAGAACTTTTATTGACATGCTAATTACTGTTCTAAAATTATCTCCCTTACACAACTAATCAACTTTCCAGAACATTCCAAACATGACTAATTGAATTCAAGGTTGTGAGGTCATTAAGGGCAGTGACCTTGAGAATGTTCTAGACTAATTGAACTCAGGTCATGATGAGTGTGGGGTAAATGACCTACATAACAATAATTACAACTTTAAATTGTCCAATTATTAGAAAATTAACAAAGCCAAAATAATTTTAGTGGTTGAATTATTAGGGATTTCATTTTTTTGACAGTTCATAAGTGATATGCATACCATCTTGGATGCTTGACACATATCAAGGGTACTTTCCTGAAGTCCAAACTTAGACATTCTGTTATGTACATTGTATTGTTCTGTGTATTGAAAATAAAATGTTCAAAACAGCTTGTAATGATTGGTTGGTTGAATTATTAGAGATTGAGAAAGTCCCAATTTCCATCAGTGGTCAAACTGATAGGGTAAAATAAAATTACGTTTTGAGAAAAAAATTGGGTGGTTGAATTAATAGAGTGGTTAATTTGATAGGGTCTTTACGGAAATTCCTTTATATGCATGAATAAGAAAAACACCAAAGATGAAAACCTGTGAAAACATATCAGTGCGGTAGCTGCTGTGTTATTTTGTACTTGTACATCACTTGAAAGCTCTTATGCAAAACATCTTGTTCATTACTGTACTGAAAATAACATGCTTGGGAGTCAATGAATAAATGCTAAAATATCAACTTTTATTATCTTTTGATATTTTAGCTGCTCAAAACAATTTAATTCTGTTGTGTACAGAAAAAAAGGACACAAACTGCATCATCCATATCTGTAAATTGAATACAGAAATTACGTTTTTGTACCTTCCAGTAACTTTTCATTTTGAAATATTTTAATTTCTTCTCTGCGATATTTTTAACAAGTATACATTCTGTGTGAAATACATTCACACTGTGTGTATATTTGTTTATAATAATGATATTTCAAAGATTGGATGTTTACCTTTGGGATCATGGTGAATCTTTTCAAAGAGCGAATCATCTTTGACACCAAGAGGTGGCCAACAGGTCACATTTGAACCATAGTTTTTCTCATCTTCATGGAGGTTCACACCAATCTTCCCATTCTCTGTTCGAACAAAATAGAAAGTTCAATCAAACCATAAAACAAAAAGTCATCTTCAAACATAGTACGTTAGAACTAAGATTTAGATATGGCATCATATGAGAAGTTCTGACACATAGTCATTGCTAATGGAAATACAGCAGGTTAGTGTAAGGTTAAAAAATTTAGCACATCAGTAAAATCTTCAATCATTTTTCTTTTGTTTCAAGAAAAAATAACACATGGGATATTAACAATGATTTACAATGTACTTATTTTTTCATGTAAAATATTGATGTAAAGTGAGAAGAAAATATATTAAAAATTTCTGAGAGAGATAAAAATTTTACATAGTAGTGTTGTTAATGAATTAAAAAACAACTGTGAGATTTTACCTTGGACATTTTCACCTAACTTTTCAGTCTTAACAATGGCTTCTTCTTTGTCTCGAATGATAGTCCTTTCCGTCAGTGTCTGCATTTCCTTATCTGCCTGTGTTTCAGTATCTTTCACACCAGCAAGTACACTGTGTACTGAATTATTATCCTATAGAAATGATATAATAACACACTGACTGCTGAAGGTGGAAGATGACAGCAAGGATCATGTTGTTTAAAATATTGCAAAATGAAACTGTCATGTATTTTACCTATAGTCTATGGATACCTTGTTGTTGTTTTTTTTTATAAGCAAGCTTTTTATTGAAAAAAAAAAAAACAGACAAAGAAAAGTTACAAAATAGCAACAAGACAGTCCAAACTCCTCTGAAATTTGTCATCATTGCAATTTTACATTCACACTCACATTTATATTTCAACTTATGATACATCACTAAAATTTGTCTCTGTAAACTTTTGTGGCATTTGCATTGAAAACTTTATCTTTTGCATTGAAAACTTTATCTTTTTGTAAATATAAGTGAATAATTTTCACTATCTTTGAGCTCTGTGTTACCAAGCAAGATGTCAACTTCATCTAAGTCACTGAAGATTCCACATCGCATTTGTTATCAAGTAAATTATATCACAGTGGAGTAACTGAACACTCATAAAATAAATGTTCTTAGACTATTGTTCTGTTTCTCCTTAACAAAAAGTAGAAAGTTCAGAATCAGGAAGGTTTCTGAGAAAAAAAGAAACCTTTGTCAGAATAATCCTATGTAAAAATTTAAATCTTTTAATTTCTGAGGGAAAAATCGTTGGCAACTTAAAATATGAAATTTCAAGAATATATATTGAATGTGTCTGTTTCTCCTTATTCAAATCTTTTCACACCATTTTCTTACTGCTGTAAGTGTAAGATTCTTATTTTTCCTGAAAAATTTTTGAAGAAGTAATTTTTATATGATTTGCAAATCACTGCTCCTCACTCTGGTAAAAAGCATAATATACAAACTTGCAGTACTTCTATATTATCCCTTATTGTTCTTTTCAAATGTCTAGGAATCACTGTAGTAATACTGTCTATAGGTACATGATATTGTCTTATTCCTCATGACTAAAAAAATACTGGTAACGCGATTAATAAAATTGTGAGTAAAAATGACCTGTTGTTCACACAAAGCTTTTATAAACACTGTAGTTTTGGCCATTGTAATGGCAGGATGATCCAGACAACTTGATAATATAATAATCAGTAGGGTTATTTAGAGCCATTGTTAGACTTGCCGAGCAATTGAAACATTGCTCTGGAGGGTATCTGTAGTAAAGTTATCTGCTGAAACAGACTTTATCTGCTCTGTTCTAAAGTAGTTTAGTAAATCAACATCTATCCACATCTATATTTAATGAACTATAAAAAAGCTTTTTCCATTTACCAGAATAATTCACACCACTTTATGTATTGAAACTTATGTAAAAATAAAGATTGGAGTTCTACCAACCTCTTCAAGTAAGGCAACAAAAGAAGTGTTACTTTTATTCCTAAGAATGAGCGTTATATGATGAGCATTATCATGAAAACCTAACATTTTCATTTACCACAAAGATATTGAAACCAAGTTTTTGACAACATACACTAACTTACCTCTGCGTTGAAGTCACCAGTATCCGTTTTGCTATCATCCGGATCAACCTTTTGTGACCTACAAATCCTCTCCGATGTTGTCCCAGATTTGAGGATAGCCGACATTTCAATCCCAAAGTTTGTTGTAAGAGTTTGACATTGTTGGGTTGGCATAGCATCAGAACATTTCGTATCCCCTGACTGCTGTCCAGGGGATAGACATCCATTGTGATCACTATATAAACAAGATTCTGAAATGAAAAACAATGAAAGATTAAGCTTTATTCACATCGGATTATATCAGTTGGCTAACTCATGACCTACTCATCTCTACTTTGACTATTGCTTTTACATATTTTAAGTGAAAATCTCCATAATAATAGTGTTTAAACAAAACATTTCTCATTTGAAAGTAGCTGGTGCACGATGATGATGCAAGTAAATAAATAAATAGATAATAACATTTGCATAAACTATTCAAAATATTGGTTTAATGAACATTTCTAAGAACAATTGTGCATAGGTTCATGTAACCAAATAAACTTTAAAGAGTAGCTTTGTAACGCACCTCATCCAAACTCTGTCTTGATTCATAAATTTACAGTCATATACATGGTATAATGTACCATTTCATCAATAATAGGAGAAACAAATGCATACTGCTACCCTTATAAGGTCAATATGTGCATACCATTACATAACATATGATAAAATTATTTTGAAAGTTTACTCCATGACTACCAAGCAAAGAGGCCTATGAGGATACATAAAAAAATTACATTGATGTGTTTTATCATTTGTCAAAAACCACACCAGAAGGAATAATGAATATGCATACCACTGCTACTACCTGTCAAACATTCATAGGATGCCATGATTTGGTAAATCTTGTAGTGTTGTTGCTTTGATTTGGGGAGTTATGAAAACAGTTTGGAAACCCCTGGGACAAAATCACCACCTTATGTCTTACATTTGCATTGATAATAGCAAAGGGAACGCTGGTAGCATAACTTGGGAACCAGGTAAAATTTACCAGGGTATTGACCCAAGTGGAATTTGCAAATTATTATGATAATATCATCTCATTTCAGTTTTCACAGTTTTCTAGGTCACTACGCTGTATACAGTTTTTCCTTTCCCTGCTATGAATAAAAAATGATTTTCATGCACTGCTAGATTGTGACAATTTAAGCAACAATTTGAAATGAATCTCAAGGAAAGTTCACTCAGTTTAATTAAAGATCAAGCTTGATTCACAGAGAGAACTTGTAAAAGCTTGAAGACGTCTTGACGTTTGTCATATTTGATATTACCAATATGTCTGGACTTACCTTGTTCACTGGCTGAAGTTTGACTGGTGTTACCTTCATATTCATCAAGTGGGACTTGCTGGTCTGGTTTCAATGACATAGCTTTTTGTCTCAGACCAATGGTATCTGCAAAATTTAGACAATCTACAGCAGGGGTTTCATTAAGAGCCGGCAGCCGGCGAAATTGACCGGTTACTCTCACGATTTCGCCGGCTACTTTTTCGGAAGTTTGAACTCTTTCATAGCTAAAATATTGTTTGCCTTCTGAAATGATACGCACAGGTATCAAAAGCTGTGTAATCAAACTTTTCAACGGCTTTTATGTGAAACAAAATTTAGAAGACGAGCGACTACTATGATCGCCCAGTACTATGATGGAGCATGGTCTTGCGTATACTGCCGCAATAAATATCGGTAATCGCAACGGACGATTCTATTGGCTACCTGAATTGCTGATTCCTATGTGGTGACCTTTATATACGCCAATGAAAACGGGCATACTACACCTGTCGGCCGTCGTTAGCTTGACTCAAAATGGTATGAACAAATGAAGACGGAAGCGATCGCAAGGCCAGGCTTTGCTGTACGATCCTTGGTTTTGAAGTGGACCAAGAAACAAGAGAAGGATAATTACGTGGATTTAAACTGTTTTCGAAGGCAATGACCTGATTTTTTTTCTCACAAAAAAACTTCCCGATTATAGTTCGAATTTTAGTAAGCCGACGTGCGTTGCACTGCGGTAGGCTTAAAAATGTGAAGGTATATGACCAGCTGGACGTATGATATGTACTGCTTTTCGGTCTATCGAAGCCAATAAGAATGTCGCACAGAGTGGTTAAAATACGATCAAACCTCTAAATTCACTTCAAAAACGGTCGTCAGCTTAAATCAAAATGTGAGTTTCTGAACGTACAAATTTTCATATCCTATATCAAGGTTCTTTGCATACCCATTTAGTCAAATAACCTTTAGGGTCTTTGATTCTATTTGCAAAATATGGCAATGATTGACAGTTTTTATCATTATTCTTATATAAATTATCCTTTTTACCTCCCCAGTGGTATAAAAGTTCTTCATCTCCAGATTTTCATACCAAACATCATGGTTCTTAATTTTAAGCATAACATTATACATTAATGAAACGTTTATCATTTACTGTGCTTAAAATGTGAGTGTTTCATCCAGGATGGCATCAACAAGAGGGATTTTCCCCCTTTACCAGAAAATTTCGGCAGCATTTCACTGGTTCATGTGTTCTACTTGTACCTCTATGGTGTGACTGGCACCATTTCATTGGGGGAGTGGTCCCCCTTGACAAATAAATTGAGGGTGCCAACATTTCAACAGAGGGGGATTCCCCTATCGCCATGTCTATATGTAACATGGTATAATATCATCTACATATCAAATTTATATCATTAATAATAGTTAATTATTATAGTTTACCTCCTAAAAGCAAAGAGGCATTAAAGACTTCAGTTTTCTTTGTTCAAAATATCGTCAACATTACCACATTTTATCATTTTTAATTATGAATAGCCATATTTAGGCCTAATCTCCCAGGAAAACGGCTTTTATGATATGAACAAAAATTGCCCTGCCTGGAACACTGCTGACGATTCTCCTGAAAATACTAGAAATTCAAGTGACTGCGAGCTGTAAAAAGTGAATTTTAGCTCATTTTTCAGGGTTTCCGGCCTTCGGCCGGGAGGAGGAACACCCCCTCCCGAACCCTCCCCCAACGACGACCACTTTTTGGTCATGGCAGCTGCAAGCCGCCTACTTTTCCGTTCTGGCCCCTACTTCAAAACTTAATGAAACCCCTGATCTACAGCAATGTTTACGGAAAAGTACAAGTCACAAATGTTTACGACAAACACAGGTTCACGGTCCCTTTGTAGAGGGACCGTGATAGGTTATACAGCTTCACAGGTCAACTAGACCATTCGATTGATAAATAAATGTCAGCAATATCACTTTTTCATGACGCTGTTGTCGTTTAATACTACAGCTCTGCTCATCTCTCTACTCATATCATCAAGTCACCGGAAAGCGTCAAGACACACATCGCTGGAATTTGAATAGATGCAAAGGCTGCACATCCGTCATATCAATGGGAAAACTTAATCATCATAATTGTATTTATGATGCTGCCACAAATTTCGTGCCCTCGAACCTTGTGAACTGTTTGAGAGTCGTCGAGTCATAATGTAGCTTGTGGAGTTGTGCCCTTCATCATAAACGGAAAACTTGAAAATGGAGTAAACTACACACATAAATCCACTTACCCTTATTTCATGTTCAAAACTTCACGTCACGCAAACCAAACAAAACTGGCGATTTAGACACCGTGGATAATGCACAGAATTTCCAACGCCTTTGGAAAGTCGGCGTAGAATGCAGACAGGCTGCAGTACCCACGCAGCATGTGCATGCAGCAGACGACGATTTGTGTCACTCCGAGCTCAAACATTATCTCCGACCTGTTGCGGAGTAGGTCGGAAAATTTGCATAGTCTATTGCGCATGCGAAGTAGACATTACCCATATAATCCACAAAACTTTTTTTAGCTCTACATGGAACTTGTAAAAGAACCTTGTTTTACATTACAAACCATTTAGGAAGCTGAGGAAAAACCCAGTTTGACCTCCTCAGCCGAATGGACGAACAAAACCGCTTTTATCGATAAAAAGAAAACTTCCCCTGAAAGTAAATTGGAATGACCTGTCATTTTCATAAATTTACTTTCAAACTAATATTACTCCATGCAGAAGTACACACTGAAATATCAGAGTATAAGTTACATGAACCTCTGAATGTGAGCACATATGTAAGTTTTAACCAGATAAATAATAAAGTGGTGCCACACCCAAATGTGGCCACCCCATATGAATTTTCAAACAGACAGTGAAACCAGTGCATAAAACTATAAGAATGTTTACAGACAAACATGATTCCATCCAATAGATGTCATGGGACTGAATATACTTTACTGAGACATTGTATTCTCTTGCTATTTTCATTGTAATATGTGCAGCTTGGAAAAATTGCAGGAAATTTAAGATTAACTAAACTATGTAAAATTCCCGGCTGTTTTGTAACAAATTAATGTTTTCATGACAGTGTAAGGTAAATATCACTTTATTGGTAGAAATAAAATAATATCTGAGATATGCCGCCTTAGGACGGAGCGGAGATATTAAATGTCTGAGCTCGGAGGGGTTGCAATACCCTTCTCGATGGTTCGCTAGTACATTTTCTGTGTCAATTAATTGTGTGTATTAATCTTCGATTTGTGGAAAATTACGTTTTTGTTCATAAACAGTGTCTATCTTCAATCTTAGGTTTGTTACACTCAGTCGGAACCCCCCCACCCCCCCCCCACCCCCATTTTTTTGCGTGGTGAACAGAGATGCGTCGGATCACGATGAAACTTCGCGGCGCGGAAGTTTTCGGCGCGTGATCGTCTTATAACCGAGTCATTAGACCCGATGAGCATTTCGTTTTCTACTTATTTTCATCGTGATCAGAAGCATCTCTTATTTTTGCATCCGTTTTGTATCTGTTCTGGAGCTGAACTGTTATACGAAAACAAACGGTTGTGCGCAAAGGGTCAGGGTGGCGCCCTGCAACGTTCACATCAAATCAAACCATAGTATTATGGGCTGTAGTTCTGCAGAACGGATCACTTCAGGAAAGCTACTTCATAGCTTCACAACCCGGAAATACGCTGACAAACACCACCAAAAAGCGTTTTTCTTCTGAACTACTGCATTTGAGAAGGATATAAGCTGCTGCTCCGTTCATTTTCGCAGTTCACAAACCGTTTGCGTGAAGGGATTGGGTGAAGGACTTTGCCATTCCGTTTTTCAGGTGAGTTTACAGCCGTGCTAAGTGTGTGTCGAAACGACTCGCAAACTTGTCATTTTGTGTCGGCGAATGACATCTAGCAACGCAAGCATTGTGGTGGAACATAGCCAGACAAGATCTTGTTTGGTTACGATCAACCTCTCATTTTCGGCAACGCAGAATATTGTGTTCCGTAGCTCTCAGAGATAGCTGGGACGTTATCGTCCAGTTTTGAAGTGACCGTGCACGCCTCAGACCAAAGTGGCCAAGGGACGTTTCCCTATTATGTTTTGTCACGTGCACAACACAAAATGGCGACTGAACGATTGTCAAAAAACTGTCCTGTCAAAGTCGGAGCTCTTTACGTGTTAATGGTAACCACTTTGAGTAAAAGTGCATTTAGGAGTAGAGACGAGAGAAAATAATCAAGCTCCAATAGGTTTTTAAAGTCTTCACTCGAAGGAAATAAAAGACAGGAACTCTAGCTATAGCACAGAATAATATGCTTGGCGGAAGTTGCAAGGAAGTACAACTCTACAAAATGATTATGTTCGCCCACCCAAAGCATCGTTTCACGTCTATCGAAACAGATCGACATCTCCGTTTCCGTCTCCCAAACGCTATCTTGGGAATATGTTGTCCGTCTTCCTTAGAAAATACGGTGATTTAGAACTTGTCAATGGTTTCACAGTTATCCTTCAAAATAAACAGGAGATTTTAACACTAATCTTGTTCTCAAACAGTGGTGATGGGTGACCTTACTAATAATGCAGTATTGATCCAACCATTATGAAACCATCTGGCCCCCAACTCCATATGTCATATATTTTAAATAAACGTAACTTTGAACAGAGCCACCAACATGATGGCAAGATTACTCAACACCAAACTGCCCCGATCTCTTACTAGATGTATCACAAAAGATTAAAACCCAGATTTTAAACATAAAAGCTGTTAGCGATATTTTGACCTATATGCACCATAATCATGGTATAGTGATGTCTTTTAAACTGAACGACTGACTGCTCACCAGTGATTATATATATATATATATATATATATATATATATATATATATATATATATATATATCTGGCAAACAGTGCTTCACTCTAACCAGGTCACACTGATGCAAATCTCTTGCAATGGTGTTTAAATTTGTCTCACAGTGAACTAATACTTTTGCTGAATTTTTCCAGATATATGCAATAAACTAGGAAAGCGAGTCACAAAAACACAAGTGTTTTATCCAATATTGTTTGTATGAGAAGTTTAACATGGACTGTGCAAATTGGCAAATTAACTCATCTAGGTGCTTTCTGACAGATGTTTACCGGTAATTAAAAATCCAAGTTAGTTCTTTCATTCAAACGTAGTGAACATTTTTTGTCTACTATTTCCTGTTCATGAATCCAATGACGTTGACAATGCCACATTCAAAGACGTAAAGAGTACAATGTGTAGTCGCATTGTATTTGGTCCCATGTTGAGCCAAGATGTGAGTAGTGATGTCAGGTGTATAAGTTGATCAGATATTTGCTGTTTTTGACAAGGTTTGTATGTTTAAGTAGTGTTTTTGTATCTCTGGATGGTAACGAGCTGATTGAAAATGTTTAAAACACTGGTGTATTAATTAACCCTTTTCCTGCCAAGTCCATATTTCACCACCAGGACAAGATGATTAAAATTAATGAAACACAACGTATTCCATATGATGTATTTTAACATAATACTGTACATTTGAAGGCTGTTGAAAACATAATACTGTAAACTTAATTTTTTTTGGACAAAAGATGCTATAACATACCAAGCCAAGCGGGTGAAAATACGTCATGTTTTGGCTCAATACCGCTTTTTACTGACTTGGCTGATGGGGAAGTAATACAGTTATTACTGTCTGGCAGGAAAAGGGTTAAGGGAGTTTCATTCCCTGCATCAGTACCTGTGGTCTCAGAGAAATTTCTCACCATTTGTGGGACGGTATACTCCTAACCAGAATGCATCATGATAGCAAGCCATGGCATCCCTTCCATACAACACTTTACATGTTCATTGGTATCTGGAACTGAAACCTTCACTTAAATAACTATGCTTTGCAGGTGTGCATATCTACAGAGACCTAGAGACAAGGTCAACTTGGTCGTCAAATTCTTTCAGTATTAATTAAGGCTCTGCATTGGATAAGTTCATTATCAGTCACCTTTGTATGGATGAGAAAGCAACATAAATACACACTGTCTCCTAGATTACAATAACTATTCAATATGTTCACATTTTTTGTAAAATACAGATCAATTTGCAAACCCAATTATCAGCAAATATTCAAGCAAGGGGAGGCAGTAAATTAACTGGTAACATTATTAAAGTTCTTCTAGTGTTCGGTACATGTACTGTATCTGTCTACTCCTGAAACACACCATTTGTGGCATAGCCTCTATGATTTACACTTGATATAATTGTCTCCTAAATATTTACATAGGAATTCCCCTGCATCAGTGCCTGTGGTCTCAGAGAAATTTCTCAAGTGCAGTGCACAGTTAGTGGAATGCTAAACAATATTTTTGCAGCCAAGTTCTCTGCTGGCGTGGAAAGCTAAAAATATTTTTGTAGCCAAGTTCTCTGCTTGCGTGGAGTCCCCTATCAGACATCTGAACCATTCAACAGGATATTCTTAGTTTTTATGACATAACCTCTTCCTACAAATAGAACAGACTATTCAACTTCAAGAATAATTTCAATAACAGTTCCAGACATGTCAATCATGATGATATGTAAAACAGGTGGTCAACCACAAAGTGTGTGTTTGTGTCTGTGTACACATAATTTGCTTGCCTGGCCTGAAAATAATGCAATGATTTCAGTGTGATAACGGTCAGTGTGGTTGTTTCACATCGCCAGCTTTCCTGGAGATTGTCACTTCCTGGTTTCCCGTTATTTGACCATAGAAGGCCATCGCTGTCCACGCAGTGCAGTAATAGCTGGGTTACAGTTAACAGTTCCTGCCTAGTGTTGGAAAGACATCACATGACAGACTGTGTCCATTCCTAACCACACACCAGTCACTCAAATGGAAGGACCAAACAGAATTGTGATTATATAAATAGAAACGGGCTATCCCCACTTTCTGAGCTGGAGAAGCCATAAAAATCTTAGATGTAACCCATCATTATGAAAGTTAAAAGGTTATTTCAACAATTTCTCTTCAAAAAAGTTAAGGTTCAAATGCCACTAGTCAGTGTGTGACATTTTCAAGATATTTATGGTGTATTTGTGATCTGACTGCACACAGCATCACTGTGACTTCAGTGAATAGATAGGACTCCTAGCTGGATTGATGCCAAAGCCGCTTAGCTCATCTAGCATTTGAAACTCAAATTACTTTCATTCATTACACAAACCACAAGACACAATGCTGAATTCAAAGCAACATTGTTGGCTCACCAGTAATATTGTTAAAAACTTTGTGTTTGCAGTGACAAGGAAATGTTGCATTGCAGACAGTGTTTATTTTATGGGAATTGTTGTAGTTTTAATGCATACTTGCACAAAATCATCTTTGCTAGGTGTTTATGAACATCTTATGTTTAGATATCAAGCTTATTGCTCTCAAGGCCATAATTAGCATTTTCTGCAGGAAATAAGAAGCTGACAGGGCTGATTAAATATAACTAGAGAGTTTTAATCAATGCATAGTTAGGTCTATGATTAGCTGTCAAGTATTTTCATAATGCTTTGCAAAATTGCAATAATGATCATACTGAAGGAATGCCATCTTTCAGGGTTGCAGTTTAGTGTAGATTAGGAGGGTTAATGACAAACTTTTCTAAAATTGTGAAAACAGAACTTTCTGTAGTGGCCTTATTGATTCAAATACTTATTAGCCAAGAAACTACCTGTATGTTTAAAAATTGACAAAAAAGAACTACTACCGGTATATATGTATTGTGACATGAGCTATGATTACAGACAAGGCACCTCTTTAACAGTTTGAGTGCCAAAGTCAATTTCTGTCACCTCATAAAACATATCCCAGAAATTTTTCACATTTTAACCAAAATTTTGATTAAAACCTGTAGCCAATAAAATATGATGTCTTTTTGGTCCAAAATTATCAAAAAAACCAGAAATTTCTCAAAAATTGGTAAAATATCACACTAAAATTTTGGTGGGAAAATTAGAAAATTAAATGAGCACAGCAAGCCACCAAGTACAGATCTATAAATCACATATCAAGCAAAACTGCAAATTCAACAGCAGATAACCTCTGCAATAAGGACAGCTGTGAAATAATAGACACCTACCTTGTTTTTAAATAATGTCAGTAAAATACGTAGGTGTGTCCGATACATTCAACATGGGCTTGATTAGCTTTGGGTTTTAAAACAGTACATGCAGTTTTATACAGGTAAATACTAACAACACAGTTTAAATATTGACAGTGCATGTGTGCTTTTCTAATACTTGATTAACTGAAAATGTTCATTATGACTTGCAGAGAGAGAGTAAAATCATGAACTCCCAGAGGAAGCCATACATGTGTGTGTATGTACAGGTCTTATTGATACATGTACTCTCCCTAAAATCATCACTTGGCTCCATGAAAGTAAAGACTTACTCCCCTGAATCATATCCATGGTGTAGCACATGATATTCTGTTGTGTTGTATTCCCATTGTGTTGAGACTCACGAACTTGAAAACAGTAAATGAAAGTTGGACAAATGCGACATCAACATTATATGTGTTCCTCATGCACTTCATACTGGTTATTGTGGATTGACTGAACACCAACATTTGTGTATACATGTATGTATGAGCCAAGGATATTTTCAGTTCATATTTTTACAATATTCAAATTCTGTCAAAAAACCCAGCAACAATGAGAATAGCGGCTGTATCCATCTACCCTTTACTGTTTCAATATTGCATATATCTTTAATTTCCTGACACATTGTGAAATCGCCAGGGGCCTTTGCATAATTGTATGGCTGAGTTAGTTAATGGTTTAATAGCAGCTCAGGCAGTCTGTCTACTGCTGTGAGCTGATGGTGGATATAGGTCAATTTCTTCCTCTTTTTTTGCTCATTTTTCCAGCCACTTCCTTGTAGTGGAGGTCACGGATAATGAGGTCAAAGGTCAGAGTTGAGCTGTGAGTCACAGGCTGTTGGTCTGATGTGGAATCAAATTCTGTTCTTATTCCATGAATAATGTCATGACCTAGAAACATTTAATAAGGCTGTGTCTCCTTGTCCAATACCAATATATGTTAATTTTTCCAATATTGACCCTATTTAACACCAGCATGGCAATTTTCTTAGCATTTAAGTTTTATTACACCCCTGAAGACTGGTTCACATCTGTAGCAAAGCAGTGGTTCACATCTGTAGCAAAGCAGTCTCCATATTTTTTAATAATGTTTGTGATAGACCCAAAAGTTTTTAATATTTTGGTAAGAAGAGTCTTGGTATGTACATGTATGTATGTACATGTATCTATGCATGTATGCACAGTATGTAAGCTATTTCGTTGTGACAAATTTTACTGAAGTAATACTGTTACAGTTAGTAATTCAATCACATATCACAAAACTATGACAGTGTTTACACCACTATAGAGACTAGGAATCTATATTATGTTTAGTAAGCTAAGTAATAATATCGTTGCTTAACTCATAATGACAAGTGTTGGCATATTTTCAATGTTCAGAATGAGTACTAAAGTATCAACTATTTTGACAGACACTGCATAGCAATGTAAATCATTGTTTTGAGAAATTTTTGTAATTATCAAACAAAAATTGTGTATATTGCTATTGACAATGTCAATTATTAACTGCTCAGTTCACTCTGCATCTGTTAACATTTGCCTTTTATTATTCTGATGCACAGGTAAATCTTGGCAGATGTTCAAAATTGTTACCAAGGTGTTTATTGTTGTTGTTTAGAATGAATTCACTGTTTCAACAAGCCTTTGAGCAGACTATGATGTATTTAGCAAGGGAGGTCAAACTTGGTCTTTCCAATTAAACCCGGAAGCACGGTTAATTTTGAAGTCACTTTACCCACATGAAATTGAACATAATTTTTGAATTTGATGTTCTTTAGCAATATAGTTATGCCTACAGTATGTTTACAAGCATTTTATTGATTGTGCCTTTACTTCTGTATTTCCATTTTCGACATCCTACAAGCTTTAACCGTATCCAACTCACCAGTCAACTTGGGAACACCCATGCTTCCTATTATCCATTGGTTCACAGGCATTAGACTCAATGCAAGCAAACCATCACTGATGCAACCAGTAACAATAAGATATTCTTACTGGTTGCATCAGTGACGGTTTGCTTCTATATCGAGTCGAATGCCTGTCGGTTGGGCAAAAAGTTTTAGTATAATTCTGTCTAAAAAAGAAAGCTACTGACTGAATAGCTGAAAGACTGAGAATATTACGGTAGTCCAAATCAAATCATTTGATGATACGATATGGCTTGCTTTGAAAGAAATGATAAAAGTGTAAATTACAATCTACAGTACAGTGTACAATGAACAAAGCAAATGCACTTTGCACTGTTGGCCCAT
Organism: Ptychodera flava; assembly: GCF_041260155.1. Taxonomy (NCBI): domain Eukaryota; kingdom Metazoa; phylum Hemichordata; class Enteropneusta; family Ptychoderidae; genus Ptychodera; species Ptychodera flava. The sequence continues at coordinate 45,010,776 of NC_091932.1, read as the reverse complement.
TCAGAAAGTATGCATTGTACATGTGTAATCACCCAGAAATCTAATTTGACTAATATTGAATACATTTCACTAGAATCACTGGAATATCACAAGATATTAGCAGATCAGGTCATCAGGTGTGTCCAGGTTCTGCTAATGCAGCCATGCAAGTATTTGAATAATAGCAGAGAGATTGCGCTAGCATTTGTCAATGGGGAGTTTCTGTAAGCAGCAATTCACCATAAAATTCCCAATGTTTTTATTACATTGAACGATGGACCTTTTTAGTTATCCGACTTCCTTACATATAAATAAGGAGTGCAGGAGATATACTATGGAGCCAGTATGGTCCCTGAATAGTGTTCAGTTTTGCACACACAAAAAATTTAATATTTGAAAAGTAAAATTCATGTACAATCTGATGATGTAGGACAGTGACTTTCCCAACAAGGGCAAGAATTTCTGTATATTTCAACACAATGGGTTGATGTATGTTTCAAATACTCTGGGTGATTTCCTGTACCTTTTATGAAGAGAATAGTTTCTGTTTATTGTTGAGATAGAAGAGCCGCCATGGGTGAGTGCATTGTCTTTCTGACGACTCACACTGTTTGTATTGACTAATTATGCATGCAACAATTGTTCAGTGAGTATGGTTAGAGTGCATTGTACCAAGAGAGAAATTGCTGCCTTGATGGTACTACCCCTTGGTCAAATGTAAAGAAGTGGCCATACCTCACACATCATGTCACGTCTTTATGGTACCATAGATGTGATAAGAGACACATCCATGATGGTACACAGCATGTACATAACAAAACGTGTTAATGTTCCCACCCCTGATGCATGACAATTTTATGATGTGTTAATTGCATCTGAGTGGGAAATAATTTCATTCTATTTAAGAGTCTTTCAAAATTGATCAAGCAGAAGTTTTTAAAGGCAATCACGTTTTGATAGCTTAACAAATATTAATTTTAAAATATGTGTTTGTCTGCCATTAATGCTGAGCATACAGTGTCCTAGGAGATTGACATGTGTGTTGTGAAATTTTGTTAGAAATTTATGATGAGTGTATTTATTGCATGAACATGTTCATCATCACCTCCGAACAATATCAACCCAAAGTATACCGGTAGATTTGAAGTGAACAGGCAAAATCCTTTGTGAACTTTTCGGTACAGTGTCTATGTTTGTATATATCATATGCCTCAAGTCTCACACTCAATACAACCAAACGTTTTAGGGGCCTTGGATAATTAAAACATGCGCACGGTAAACAAAACTAAGTGCGTTTGTCCCAAACCCCCTCCCCCCTCCCCAAAACGAAAGTTTGGAAGTGCGAAAATCCAACCAAGCGTCATTCTATATCTACATGCAACAATCAGTGATTACGTCGCTATGACCCCCCCTCGCATACTCCCTCTAAATCAATCTCTGTTCAGTGCCACATCAACAATGACGCAACCAATAGAAAGAAATGAAACAGTGTATCCAAAATGATTGTTACGTTATTTTACTTGTGCACTGATTCACATGTATGTGGAAAGAAGCTGGTGTAGCGCTGGTGCCGTACTGGCCTGGTACATGCCAAACAATGTAGTGCGACGTTTTGCAATACAGAAAAAACGTGTAGTGCTAGTGAGATGTTGCGATTGGAAAACTTGTAGTGCGATTTTTGCACCCGGTAATCAAAATACAGCCAAACCCCCTCTCCCCCCCTAAACACAGAAGTTGCATTTACCTTGCGCGTGTTTTAATTATCCACGGCCCCTTAATACAACACAAATCAATGTATCAAAACACTGTACATGTACACACACAGTGGGAAAAAGTGAATACCCCAAAATAGAAAAGCTGTGTTCTTATGCCAAAGTGCATCATTCTAGATCAGCAGCATCGGCATATTGTTATCTTCAATATGGATAAAACAAAAATTGCTGTGTGTGACATGCGACTGAAAATATAACACGTATTATCTGTAGGATATCACATGTATACCCTGTACAGTTCTGAACAGTGAAGTTAAAGTCATCGTCTTGCTGCATTCCAGAATTACTGTGTCATGTAAACATTCCTGTTTTGTCCTTTTCATATCGTTGGTTGGATCTTTTGCATCTAGAAAACCCTCCAAAGTGAAAACAAAATCACTGCGTCATCTTTGTAAGAGACTGATAGTGAAAAAATATCTGTAATTGTTTGTAGCCTGTCAGAGAGTTGTGTAATGAAAAGACTCAATTTCATGCATTCAGAAATGGTCTTTTTACATTCACTGTATCGTACATACTATACACTTCCAAAAATTGTGAATAATAATAATGATGATAAAAGTAATAATAATTTATTTATTTATTTATTTATTTATAAAGCATCAATATCCGCATGATAAGGTGATCAAGGACGTTCATTAAAATTGACTCATCAGGAAAAGTAATGAAACAAAAAAGCTTTACAAAAGCCATACAGTGTAAATGCAGAACAAGAAGATACTAATGATAGAATGCCCAATATTTAATTGAAGACTGTTCCAGTACACAGGAGCTACTACACTAAAATAATAATGTACGCATTCTTTGAAAAATCATGAAGTGGACTTAAAAATTCTACATTTCAATTTCAAACTGATTCAGTATTTCAATCCCAGTGATACGGTACCAGTTTATGATAAACCTTACTTACAGCCACAATGTCTGCTATGGCCATAGTGTGTGTATTCTGAAATGCTGTTAACGGCATCATTTATCCTCTATTTGCTAGGTATATGTACATGTATATCTCTTGCTATCAAGTCAAGTTGAATGGAACCAGTGAAGCTTAACATATCCCATGTAACACATTTTGACCTGGATATGACTGAATTTAAAAGCTTGATACAGCCTGGAAAGCCACAGAGATATGCATGTCATGATTTGAACTGACTTGACTTGCTACAACATGGGTATGGTGATTACTAATTTGACCTCAGATCAGTCAGGTCACAGTGATCTGCTGTGTACTACGGTACACTGCAGTACTCAGTTGATTTTTGAATGACATGACCCAAACGTGTTCAGTGCACTGACTGTACTGCTGTGCAGTGATCTTACTTTCAGTCTTGTGGAAGATGAAATAATCATAATGTAGAATAAAAATTAATAAAGAATGATTACATAGATACATGTATTCAGTACTATGCATTTAATTGTATAAATGTTCAAATTACAGAGTTCAGGTGTCTGCATTATTTTAAATTACAAAATTGATTGCAATTTCTTGTGTGATTTGTCTGCAAAATTGTGTGGAAAAATCAATTTCATGGAAATTTTGCCCAAGTAAAGAATGAATGGCTTAGATACATGCAGCATACAATGTAACTTGAAATACGTCAGTATTGAATATGAAAATAGATGCATTGTACTCATGTGAAAAGGAAATTGATATCGCATTTTAGCAAGTCAAAACTAGGTCATGCCAGTTACTGGTAAATTGGCCAATTAGGATCAACTGAAGATGCACGGCACTGTACCCTGACTGACAGAAAAATGGATTATTGTTAAACATCAGGGATGAAAAGCTGACAGCTGAAGTGGTGATAATTGTGAAACTGATAACCATGGAAACGGGTCAGGTGAATTTTCAAGAACTGTGTGTACTACAGAATCTCATTGAGGGATCTTTTCATAATTATCAACATCTCGGCTGAATGTGACTGCTGTAAGCTGCAAAATACATAAAGTAGCTTCAAGCATACTAGGCAGTGTATTCTGATTTCAAATGATATTCAGGTGTACTTTGACTCAAGGGGACACATTTTTAGAGAAAGTTCAATCATTACAGGGTTGTGGATTTCTTCCAGGCAACATGGTTGATGGCTGTTCACTTAGCTGTCACTGCCTACATTATAGCATTGTATACTGACATCAAAAACATCAGCCAAACATATGAATCCTATATCACCTTCCTTCATCATTGCTATTAACATTTTCGTTTTTGGTTTTGCTTTTATTTTGATTTAGACATCGGTCAATATGACCTTGTATGACCTTCAGTGACACCAAAATTGAAACTTTACTAAGTATTGACCAATCAGAGAGGGCGTTGTATCACCTTTGTTAGTCCCCACGGACACCGTCCGGGGGGACTTATAGGTTTGGCCATGTCCGTGCGTGTGTGCGTCCGTGCGTGCGTGCGTGCGTGTGTGCGTCCGTCCGTTCACGCAGATATCTCAGAGATGCAAGAAGCGATTTCATTCAAACTTGGTGCAAGGATTACTTCATATGTCATACAGATGCACGTCGATTTGTTTTGTGATACGATCCAATATGGCCGCCAGGCGGCCATTTTATTACGATTTTTTCATGTACAGAGCCATAACTCAGACATGTTTCAACCGATTTTATTCAAAGTTGGTACAAGGACATTGACCAATGTCATAGATATGCACGTCATTTTGTTTTGTGATACGATCCAATATGGCCGCCAGGCGGCCATTTTATTACGATATTTTCATGTACAGAGCAATAACTCAGACATGTTTCAACGGATTTTATTCAAAGTTGGTACAAGGAGATTGACTAATGTCATACATATGCATGTCAATTTGTTATGTGATACGATCCAATATGGCTGCCTTGCGGCCATTTTATTACGATTTTTTCCTGTCGAGGGCCATAATACTCTAAGGCATATCTTAACCGATTTTATTCAAAGTTGGTACAAGGACATTAACCTGTGTCATACATATGTATGTCAATTTGTTTCTTGATATGATCCAATATGGCTGCATGGCAGCCATTTTGTTACAATTTTTTCGTGTCCTTAGCCAAAACTTGGGCATGTCTCAATTAATGAAGAGGACTCTATCCTCTTAGGACATGTAATCAAAGTACCCATTAACAAGTGGGGACTGTGTCATCAACGATGACTTGTTACTGCTGTATCATTACTATTTCACCCCATGTGATTGGCCAGTACTTTCATAATTACTGTCTCAGAGGTCACTTATGCGGTCATGATGCAGTCAATGGATGAATGATAATTTTAAATAAATAAATTAATGAATAAATAAATAAAAACAGCCATAACTAGCTCTTCACTAGTGACTTATCTAGGAAATGTAGTGTTGCATTGTTCCAACCTTGAGACCCAGTGTTCCCAGTAGTTGTTTCATTTCATTCACAATGACCGTGCCATGACCAGGGGTTTCTTTTTCAACAGAAGACACATATCAGTACATACCGGTACATGACCATCTACCATACATAGTGTATTGTACCACATTGCTGCTAATGTAAATTTGCTTTGTGATGTTGTGGTATCTTTGAAGCGTGTTTTTCACTGAAATTTGTAGATCTATGCTGTATTGTAGTATGGTTCTGCTTTTTCTGTCAAACTTGTACACTCCTTACATTGTACTTTGCTTCACAAATACAGTCTGTTTTGACATTAATAGAAATAGTTCAGGGTGCAGCAGCTAGATAATGATGTACACCAATGTACAGCAAAGGTCATGACCTTATTGCATAGGGTTGTATAGCCAGCACAATGCAGAACACACTGTTGGTTAGAACTGACAATCAGCCAAGCGACTACAGTATGAGAAGTCAGAATACGAGCATTGAACACCACTCAAAAACAGTCAGCAGATTGAACTAAAATGGTGTATAACTCATTATAATTTACAAATCATCTCTGGTGAGTAACTTCACAATGTAGTGAGGCCGAACAAAAAATATGGTACTGTTCTGATAACCCGACCTACCCTATTTTTTACCTGCCGACCCTAAACTTTTTAGAGCTACGTAAACACGGAAGTAAAAAAAAGAAAGAAAAACTCCGTAAAATCACACGTTCATTACTTGGCATTTGATTTTTGTTTGAACGAGGATGTCTTTTATGTTTTTCCCCTTTTATTTTGTATGATAAGTTTTTCTGGAAATGTGGCCAGTGTTTGACCGCCCTGAACCCCTGAAAAATGCGTATTTAAAAATAAAAATATTTTGAAAAAAATCCCTGCCGACCTACCTACCCTATTTTTGAAAGCCATGTTATCGGAACAGCACAATTTATTTTTTTTTTTTGCCTGATAGAGGTCATTCCTATGTATTGCCTTGTGCATGGTACAGAGTGTGAAATGGTCCTGCTACTTTCACTGTATTTGCTCTGAGTTCATAGGCATTGCTTCTATACATCTACACAATTGGATTACTAGTGTGGCCTTCACTGACATTAAGGTGTATGTTTGCTGATACATGTAGTTCATGTTCACTCACACTTCTACCTTAGCCAATCAGACTCTTCACTTTTCAAGGCTTGATTTGTACAACAACAAAAGCAATTCAAATGCAGACAAAACAGCATGAAGTGTCATAGTTTACACCTTGCTCTTTAGCTCCCTGTATGAATGAATGAATGAAAGAAAGAATATGTATTGCATGGTTCTACATGCATGTTGCTCTGATTTTCTGCCAGACAGTACATGTATCACTTTTCCATCTGCCAAGTTAGTAAAAGTGGTATTGTTGAGTTACAAGCTAGACTATTTTCACCGTCTTGGCTTGTTGGTACACGTACTATATATAGCAGCTTTAATCATGTTTACAGTATCTATGGTTTCAGGGCCCTCAAATGTTCAATATTTTGTTAAAACACACCATATGAGACATCTTGTGTTAAACGTTTTCCTGCCAAGTTCATATTTCATCATCAGGTCAAGATGGTAAAAATTACTGAAATACAACATATTCTATATGGTGTATGTTAACATATTGAACATTTGATGGCCATTGAAAACAAATACTGTAAACTTGATATTTATGGACTAAAGATGCTATAACATACCAAGCCAAGTGGGTGAAAATACGTCATGTTTTGGCTCAATACCGCTTTTTACTCTGACTTGGCTGATGGGGAAGTGATACTGTCTGGCAGGAAAAGGGTTAACCAACTTCACCTGATAGTGCAATATGAACTTGGCAAGATGAGGGTTAGGTAACAATGAATTTATGTGTACATTTACATGTACGGATACAAAAACTTTAGAACCTGCAGAAAATGGTTTTTCAGTTGAACATTTATTGCAGCAATGCATTGTGTCTGTGTACCTACAAAAAAGCACAGCCTGCCTTGCAGAATCATAATTTATGTGGAAAATATATTTATAGAAAATCTGATACGTCTAGTATAAAATTGTATCAAGTTCAGTTAAAGAAGAATATCTGATATGTCACTGCGGTATAAAATTGTATCAAATATGTGTAAAAGAAGAAAATGTGATATGTCACAGTGGTACAAAGTTGAGTCAAATACATGTAAAGTAGAAAGCAGATCATCTGATAAGGTTATCGGTGTAAAGTTATCTTTTTTGCGTTGCAACTTGCAAGTTGTGTGACCTAGATTTGCCTTTGTCATCAGTTTTCCTCGTTACCATTGAGTACATTCACATGTTGACATGTGTACATATATACCACCCCAATGGTGATGGTGTTACTCTACTTTGATACTCTCATACTTCAATTCAAAATTTGTGAGATATTTTCTCTGAATCTGTGTGGATCATGATGATTCTGGGACCCTGCATTAGCAGTATCCATTCATGTTACTCTGATTCAAATCAGATGTACAGATGGTGACATTTTCAACTTTTATTGTACTATGCTGTTCTTCTAAACTCTTATCCATCGTCACATCTGATTTCAATCAGACTGCCACACATGTATAACATGTTTCAGTCCAATAAAAGTTACTTGGGTTCACCGAGAAAGTACACAGGAAAGCAGAAATGGTGTAGAAATACCTAACCAACAAGTCTTGGACTTTCTCTGTATGTGGGAGACATGCCCAGATTCATCCAGTATTTCCACATTTTTAAGTTCTCATCTTGTGTGTATTTTATGGTGCTCTGTCATTACATGTATCTTTAATATGCAAATGTAACTATCCAACAATTTGTGAAAACAGTTTATACTATGCTTTGAGAGCAGTTCTTTTCCTGTAAATTCTTGATACAAAATTCCTGGATATGTCTGTAATGTGCATGTCCATAGACATGGCAACTGTGTAGTGAAAGTCCTTTGCTTGGACCTGATCCAAAACAGACAAGTGCCTCAGGTTTATGAAGTGAAAGTGCTGCCAGTGTTAGACATGATATCCTGGTGTCCGCTGATTTCTTCAATCACTTCTTGTCAGACCATCCAACATCTCCCATATCTTGTCAAAAAGACAACCAATGGCAGCAGTGGATTGTCCAGACAAAACACAGACGTTTCAATGTACCAATGTACCAAGAACTTCTGCATTTGAAATTTCACCTCAGTGGACCACTGAAACAAAGTCTTTCAAATAATTTTACGCATGGAATACATGTTCTGTCATCATTATTCACCTGATATATTGTTAAATGTTCAAGGGTCAAAGTTCCTGCCATATTAAGAATTACGACTTCCTTATTAGGATATTCCATATTTGGTATCATATCCATATTTGGTATGATCAGGTGAGCTAATGATGAATCTTTGCTATCTGTCATCACCAGTGTATGTAACAAATATTCATGTAGGAAAAGGAAAGTTCAGTGACCTTAATTCCCATCGTACCACACACATCTAACATTACTTTGCAAACAGTGATAAATTCAGGTGACCAAAGATTGTGAAGATCTACGCTCTCTTCTGAATTCAAATTTGACAGTATATGGACATTTTGATTCATTGTGTAGTTTTGTACTTGCATACTGGTATGTATTTCAAACAATTTGCTTTACTGATTTGAAATTTAATAGTATGAGGAACGTTTCACATTATGGACGTGATCTTTGAATATAATCAGTTTTCATATTTACGTAAACTGCAATGCAATATAAAACTGACAGCTATGATACACTTGAACCAGGAAATATGTGATATTGCAATATTTTTATGATCAATTAATGATGAGAATGAAATGTAAAATCTATTTCTGAAAAAAGACAGACAAATTTATGAATGATAAATACATCTGACACTGTGTAGTAATCTAGTGTTATAATTTATAGCAGTGATAAAAGACTTATTTGTTGAAAAAGTCAATCTGTGCTGGTAAATAGACGTAAAGGGCCAGTGGTTGTAACTCTTTTTGATTGTTTCAATATTTTTGTCTGTAATCTTGTTGTACCCCCCAAAGCAAATTGAAATACACAGTATGATTCAGGTTGTCAACACCAGCGTGCGTGTACATGTGTAAACTGTTTTGTTATTGTTGACAAATGAATTCTGGTCCAGCTAGAATTCAAATGTAAACTACAAAAACAGTGCATCCTACACATATAGACGCTGTGTTGACAGACTAGGTAGTTGGTTTTTCAACATGCTGTGGGAAGTAGAACAAGAATGTGCAGTGGCATCCAAAAAAAAGCAGAAATTCATCAAAATTACAGCTTCTGGTCTTTTACTAAACCTCCCAATGTAACTCTATGCATTTTGATAATAGCTACGGATGCATTACATGGCCCGTAAAATGTCCAGGTGAACAAAGCTATCTTTTGGCAGATTTCCTACGTGATACTTTCTAATTGTATGTATTTTATCGCGTTACAGCCAGGGAGGTACATGTATATCTTCTTGATTTAGTATGTGCCTCAAGTCAGCAGTGTGTTTTACTCAGGAGTTTTATACGCTGTAAACCACAAGTACACATGGCCTATCAATAAAATTGCATTTTATGATTAAGTAAAATTGTATTTTATGATAAAGCAATATAATGTGAACACCCTATTCCAATTTACCACTCTTGTTTAATGACCATATAAGGTAATGCTAGACCCGTTTGAGACAGAGAGCAAAGAGACTATGGATTGAAAGGGATGTTGTTGCCATGGTGATCTTATCTTTCCAATCCCAATGTGTCTGGGAGTAAAGCAGATAATTTAATAATGTTATTGCAAGCCGTGTTATATTTAGGGTGAGGTAGTGAATAAAACTGTCAATGAAGACCATCTGGTGGAGTTTCTTTGAAAACTGTTCATTTCTTCTATCATTGACAAGGCTTGACAAGAATGGAAATGTACTTAGTAAATTCAGTTTGCCTGCAGTGTGTGTTTCATTTGATCAATAGAGCAGTCTGCTCAACACAGTTCCTTTGTAGGGTTTGCCGTTAGCCGTTTCAACATAATTGTATCTGATACAATACAGACCGCATACTGCCTTGATGTTTGCTTACCATGTCACCGAGAGTCATCCTCATCAATTCATCAGAACCAGTAAAAATAAAATCATGTTTTGAGTGAAGATGGTTCGATATTAAATTCAGCAAACTATTGGAAATTATATATTTTCCAAATAATATTCCATAAAAAAAGTACCAGTTTGATGTACCTTTTGATGGCATATCTCTGGCATTCATTATTATCGCTACATTATTGATTTTCCGTCTTACTGTACAAGACATACATTCTGTTGATAGCTGAGTCCAATTTATGCTCACAGACTGTATACCCATGCAATTACAACTCAATCATTCCCACAATGCAGTGTTTAATTCTATCACATGACATATTGCACTTAGTCAGTGCATTTCCAGATCACATGCATACAATTTACGCTGTACAATGCACTGATTACAAACTGTATGTTATGAGATATCTTTTACTGCCTCCAGAAGCCATACCTGTCAAGTTATTTCTTCCATATCTTTTGTCCATTTACGATGTACAATTACAGGAAATTTAATGTAACTATGTAAGAAATAAAATATTTAGGTTGTACTTATAGCTGCATGAAAAATTGTAAATTTATTGAAAATGAAATGAAACCAATGTGTGCACATACTCTCAGTATGAAAAAACAATCTTGAAAAAAAAAACTGGTAATTTGATATTAATTCTTGTACAATCTTATAACCACCAATAAAAGAACACATGTTATTTTGAGAGTTGACAAAGTACAAAAATTATATTGGAAAACTAAATCACACTGAAATACCTGATGTATCATTTGTTAACACATGCTTTATGTGTGTGGTATGTCTGATTGGTGTCATTGAAGAAATTCAGTTTCAATCTAGACTATAATTCATTTGTCAACAATAAAGTAATGTTGGAAGGCTAATTCTCTGTATTTTGGGAGAAGTAAGCGGCAGGAAAAAAAACCATGAAAATACATGCTGTAGAAGTTCCAGCTCTTTTCCCATTGATTTGATCTACTCACAGGGAAATGAGCAGACAGGAAGTGTACAGTGTCAATGTAATACCATTTTCCTAATGGAGACATAGTAATGGACAGTCTTGGAGATTACTGTGCTGTGATATAGGTCAAGTGTAACTGATGATGTGAGTTTTCTAGCTGACATCTGCTAAGTCCTGATGAAATGAGTATTTAAATTAACCATGGCTGATTGAGAAAATCACTGTGAAGGCTTAGCATTTCTCAGCTGTCATTAGTGTCTGTTATCTGACAGCCATGGCACCACTGTGTATGTACGCTGACTACCTCAAACCCTGTCATTAACATCAATTGGTCTAATCCCAATGTTTTCAATTATCTGTTTTGATATGTTCATATGTAAATGGGGATGATACTGATACAGTCATAGTGTGAAATGTTCAAATCTTGCTGAGTTGGGAATTTATTTCATGATGCAATACTTTTTGAGTGTAACAAATTGCTTTGAAATTGTGCAATGCCAGAGAACTGGAATCTTAGGAGTCTGCTAAATATTTCTTGTAAACAAAAAGGATTCACTTTAGTTATATTTGTTCAATGTTAATGTACATGGCTGTATGTTTGTAATGTGTCTCATCAGTGGACAAAGATCATAACTGATAATTTTGGTGAAATCACCGAGAATCTGAAATTACCAAAATTCAAGTAACTTTCTTCAGTTGCTAAATCTAAAGGAAGTAAATTTGTGTTTTACAAATGTTGAAACACATATTGCCAAATGTTTTTGCCTTCACATTTGCTAGGCAATTTGTAACTGACTGTTGCTGACCACTTTTGCAGTACTTATTTGTATCCACCTTTTTCAACACATCTATCACTATATTTGAGGTATAATTAAAAGTGTTCTTCACTTCCTACACTTATTTAATTACATTTGGGAGGAGATTGTCTGTCTCACCGAAGAATTCCAACGTTGACGTGATTCAGGTAAAATTGGTCACATGATCAAGGTAGCTATATCCCAATTCTGTGATTGGCCAAATGATTCATGTAAGATTGGTCACATGATCAAGGTAGCTATATGCTCATTCTATGATTAGCCGAACCATGTCCAGACTTCTCTCCGTATTGCGTGATGAGGGTGCACACTGACATTTGTTCAGTATGTCAAGTGCAATTTGTCATTCACATCAAACTTGTGAGATTTTGACAATAGGTGTAAATATTTTTACGGGATTTTACTAAGTAGGTGATGATTGGCGCAGATTGTTTATACATGTTTAATGTGCACACAGTGTCAAATAATGTAATTATCATTGTAATGGGAAAATGTAGTCTGTTAACAGCTCTAAACATGGTAACGGACAATTTTAAAAGTATTTCCATTCTTTCTGACCATAATTAATTAATGAAAGAGTGACTATGTAATTAGATTTAATACAACACTATTATTAAAATATTTATTGCTTTTTTATACAGACACAGTTGCTGTAAACTGATCAAGGCAGCTTCTTAGTATTTTCCATGTTCATTTATTTCATTTGGATCTGATTGTTTTAATATATCAATCAAGGAAAGGTAAACACCATTGTATTGAAGTTACAGTTTCAATAAATTGATCTCTTTTTAAAAGATAATGTACAGGACTGTTGATTGCACTATAATGTATTGTTTCAGAAGATGTAAATTTAGTACATTTCACTCTCTGTAACAGGAAACAGTGACGTATGGATTGTGTTTTTGATGAACACTTCATTTAACTGAATGCAAGTAGTTCATTGTCAAATGTTGTTACTAATTACCATGAAAATGAAAGTTTTGAACATTTGCTACAATTTGTTCTTTGCTCAAGGAAAGCTTTGAAAACTTGCAATTCCCTTTGATAAACAGACAGCAGACAGACAGACAGGGTCAAATCTTTGAATATAACAAGTGGTTCCTTTCTTATGACAGAGCAACTAAACAAAAATGTATGTCAAAATATGTCGACTGTGTTCCTGTAATGTGACCTCAGTGGGTTTGCACTCTGTGGTGACTGTGTTCCTTAACTCCATAACCTTTTGAGTGGCAAAGTCATTTCTTGCAGCCTTTATAAAATGTAACCCAGACATTTTTTTCAGATTTTTTCAAAAAAATTTTTTTTCAAAATTTTGATCAAAAACTGTAGCCAATGAAATGTAATGGCCATTTGGTCCAAAATTGCCAAAAAAATTACAAAAAATTCATAAGAAATGGTTCTACTCCGGAATAAAAAGGACGCGATGCGTACGCCGTTCTACATACTCAGTACGCCCAAATAATCACGTGATGCCGGTACAAACAAACCCACATGTGTACTGAACGCGTATGAAAATACACGTACGTCTGTGCGCGTTTTCGCACATGGCTTTGTTTGTACCGTGGTCGATTCGAATTCCGGGTTTGGCCTATTGGTAAAATTTTGCACAAAAATTGGCGGAGAAATTTACAGCACTCAAAGGGTTAATGTGACCTCAGTGGGGTACACTTACAGTCAGGTGTCTGTGTGGAAAAAGCACTCCAGATGAAAAGTAATTTCTCTGCAAACTACCTAAAAGGAAAGGCATAGAATCTGTGATTGCATAATGATTGACCTTTGAACTGTAAATCATGGATAAGTCTATAACAGGAGAAGTGATGTTGTGTGTGTAAAGTATTCTGTGTAATTTCTAAATCATGAACATAGTGTCAGTTTTTGATTATCCTCACATGTTATTAATATTAATTTGTGCCCAATTATGTCATTAATATGTGTGTGGTGTGAAATTCTGCCTGCAGAGCACAGGCTTTCATCTGCAATTGATAAGGCATTTAGGTCTACACAGACAGAATTTTAACCAGCTCTCTTGTGTTGAAAAGCCACTCATGTATGTAGTGATAGACGGCTGAAGTTGTGAAATTCCATTGCTAATCAAATCCCAAGGGTGACTTCACGATAGCTTGTTCTTTATCACCCTCAGTAAGTCTACCTCCCCACCCCTCCACTGATTACCTCTATGGTGAATGCTGTAGTATTTTTCAACTCAGGGTCATTTCACCCACGATACACAAGGGAAGGGCAGGTTTGAATAGATTTAGGATTGTATTTCATCTGCGAAGCTGCATGTATGTCATTGAAAATTATCATAGTCTTTGCAGTAATATGTAGTGAAAATAGCATTGATAAATTTCCCCCTTCCCCATCATGATCAAATCAGTACAAGAATCATAACCTGAAATCTGTATATCTTGTGATTTGTAGCATCCCACTTGAAAATAGATAGTGAACTGCTTTTAGATTTGCATATAGTATTCCTGTGTTCTCCATTGCTTAGAAAAAAACAGCAAGGCAACAATTTACATAACAAAACATAATTTACATATTCTTTTGTTATGAAAATATCATTATTAACATATGAATAGATTGCCAAAAGACGGAGGAATGGCCAACCAATCGCAGTCCCCTTGTAGAGCTAACCCTTGTGTTCAGGTCTGTGAACTTTCAAGGTGGTTCACATCAAATGTAGAATATTCATTCCAAATAAATTTGCAAACCCTCTTTTCTACTAAAACAAGAAGATAAAGATTTGTATGGCCAGCCAGTGATGAATTTTTTTCAACTTGGGAATTGACTTATTTCAGGCATTGCTTACTCTGCCCTGCAGATAAAATGTGATATTTTCATTTGATAACTAGCACCTCATCACTTTATCAGATCTTCAAAGCCTTTCAGTTTCTGTAGCTTTTCCTGCCCTTGGGCATAGAATCGTTTTATTAACAGTTTGTCAGTGATCACAGTTTCCTGACTAGGAAACCTCCAAGTATTAATAGGACATTGTAACAGAAATTTTCAAACAAAATATTGATGGCTTTTGTGCCATAGTTCCTGACACATAATTTTAGGGAAGTATACCAGATGTACTGGCCATATAACAAACCCATACAGTGATCTCTAGCATGAACTTACGATTGAGAATTATGCATGTGTTTGTGAATATTTTCTGTAAAAAGCTCATAATTTTTGTGAATTAGTGGTTGTCTTTATAAATTTTGATGTCACAGGAAACAACTGTTATTACCATCAGAACTTGTGATATTTGGACAAACATTTGCAGAGTTTGTCTGTTGAAAATCATAATATCAGTTCAGAGTTAACCTTTGTGTTTGTCTTTAATCTGAATTGAAATTCATTGGTGATTTTAAAATCTGTTTGCTGGAAGTGAAACTATTTCTGAGAGACATTAATCACAGCACAACGTGTAAACACTGATTAGGAGTTTATTTATCAGTGGTCTCAATAACCAATCCTTAGACCAGCAAGAAACAAATCTAACAAATTATGAGCCATTTGTGAACAGAAGGAATCTTTTGAACCACCAGTATAACACAACACTTTGCTAGGCTGTTTAATAAAAGTATCTTTACATTAGACCAAATTTTAAAAAATGTGTTTCCGGTAACATGGCTCTGAAAATTAAGGTACATGTAGGTACCAGTAGGTTGTAGAAATTTTTTAAGTGTTTTTTTTTGTTGGCTTAGATGAAAGACAGCATTTTAGACAAAAAAAATTGTGTAGGGTTGGAGTGTTTCCTAGGGTAGGTCAGGTTACTGGAAACATCTATTTTTTAATTTGACCTTATTGTAACTAAACTCATGTGTACTTTTGTCAGGTCTTCTGTTCAAACAAAGAACTCCATCTGTATAATATAAACTAAGACTCCAACATTTCTCTGAAATGCAGAGGATACACCATTCAATCCGTTTCCTAATTGAATATTTCCTTGTACTTTTTGATGAATTAACAGTGAAATTTTTGCAGTAAATAGCCACCAATCTGTTCAATCATTCCAAAACAGAATGCAGATTTGAGATAAATTTGAGGTCACTTTGTGTGATCTTCTGCTTTTGAATAACTGGTCACTTTTGAAGATGGCAATTTTATTTTTGAGATTACTATCATTGGCAGTGTATTGTCTTAGATAGCTGAATAATCACAGACATCAAACATAACTGACACCCATGCTATTAAGTGATGGGATTTGATTTGCTGTTAACCAAACTAATGTTAATCAAAACTGTATTGTATCTTATATGTGTATATTACAGTTTACATTCATATGGACTGGAACACATACAGTAGCTGGTTGAGTATGTTACTATGTGTATATGATATATGTAATGCATGCAGTGTACAGCTGTGACAATAGGTCAGAGAGACAGACAGACAGACAGACAGACTTCACACCACTTACATGTTTGGTGACAGCACCAAAATTTTTGGACATATATGGTACTATAGGTGTAAAGAGTTGCTGGAAATAATTTACATACTGAAGCCCTAAATTTGCTACACATATCTCTAACTAAGCTTTAGATTTTTCTGAAAACCATATACAATTAAAGTTTAAATGATACTTTGGGCAAAAGCTGTGTAATTTATTTCAAAGTATTCATGGTCAGTACATGTATGTATTCGAAATGTACGTCTAGCAGGATAAATAATTCCCAATGTGCATTGAAACCCATGTAGGTTATGATTCAAGTACACACATTGATACATGTATTGTGATTAATGAACAGCAGCCAGGCCAGTGACTAGCCTCATTATCTGTTGTAAAGTGAACTTTACTGGAACATGGCCAAGGACATTCAGAAATATATGAATATATCATCACACTGCAACATATGTTTCTACAGTCTCCATGTATGTCCATTCTCCAAGGACTACTAGAATGAATTATTGAACATTTATCAAATCCATTCACAATAAATCTTATTTTCACATCATCTGAACCTATTTGAGGTGTTTTAAAACTGCCGTATCAAGGTACCCTGTGTAATATTTAGCTTCAGGGAAGTCTAAACACTTTGTCAGTTACATTTTGACCATTGTAAGGTTCCTTTACTGTAAAACAACAACTGTTACAATTCCTGTAGCTTTGATTTCAGCTAATGTGATGTTCACAAGATCAGAAATCAGGTTTTTGATGTCTTTAACCCTTTCACCACCATGGTTTGTCCCAAATCCATTGTTTTCTATGGTAAAGTTGGACCTGTATACAGGGAACTGGGGGTGAAAGGGTTAAGAAAACCATTCATCCCGCTGTGACTTCACTGACCTGACCTAATTCAACACTCACCATTTCAGATTGACTTTCATATGCATCACACTAAAAGTAACACACTGCAAGTGCAAACATTCTGACACCATAGAGTGTTTTGTCAATATTTGCTGAGTCATATGCAAAGCAATGATTTCTTATCATTGTATTTCTGACCTCTTTTCATAAACTTGAGGTGAAATACATGAAAATATGAAAATCTGTCACAATCACATTTGTATTCCCTCTGTTAAACATGGATAACATTTTGGAAAACAAGCTCTTAAAAATATTGCAACTACGATCCCAAAAAGATTTCTATGATGCATTTTACCAATTATATGTTTAAAGAGTGTTCCAAATATTGACGGTGACATGTTCATCTTGAATTTCAGGTGTTTCAAATTACATGTAGACGGACACACCCAATTAATGTACAATATTTTTCTTTAAATCCGATCTGCACTTCCTGGTTCAAAGTCTAAAAGTCAGCAGTGATTGTACGCAATACAAAAGGACTATTTATCTGGTGTCTGTAAGCTGTAGGTGTTGGTAAGGAAACATACCACTGAAATCTTGTAAAGAAATTTGTTTTTATATTTATTTCAATGATTCAATAAAAAAACCTATTAACACACACAGTGGAAACGAAACCAGCAGCTTCAGTGGTGACCTACCATGGCTTGTGTTCAAATTATATTTTTCTGCACCATGTGTACGTAAATCTGTAATACCAAGGGACCATAACTGATTTAAATAATACCTGACAGAAAAAAATCATTGTAAATTATAATATTTTCTAACAAAACACTCTCTAATAATACCTGATGGAAAATATCAATGTAAATTATAATATTTCCTTAATAAAACACTCTCATTATCAGTGT
Source organism: Ptychodera flava (assembly GCF_041260155.1). Taxonomy (NCBI): domain Eukaryota; kingdom Metazoa; phylum Hemichordata; class Enteropneusta; family Ptychoderidae; genus Ptychodera; species Ptychodera flava. The sequence continues at coordinate 44,992,698 of NC_091932.1, read as the reverse complement.
GAAATGTCCAACTGAACACAAAGCTAAGAACGCTGTTGATTCATTTCAAAGCAATGTTCAGATACTTGCCAAATGACCCAATTGAAAATAAGATATCATCAAAGAACTTATGAATTTTAAATTTTAACAGATGCATTGTGAATGCCAAGTATAATTATTAGTCTTATCTTTTGCAGACTTTATCATGCACCGTCCTAATCACTGCTTTGATACAATCATCATGTTTTGTAGACATCCATTAAGATCTGTAATTAGATTACAGTTGCCAAAATGAGAGGAATTCTGTGCCTGGAATCTATGCTGATGTACATGTATATGTGTACACTGATCATGAATGTACTGTTGCACATTGAATTTCAAGATATTTGCCAGCTGAAGTCCACGCACTATAGATTATTGCAAAACCTACAGTACATACTTGCAGCATTTACTAATTAGCAATGTTTGTTAGTCAGCCTTAATTGCAATATTACATCCAGCAACCATGTTTATTCCGGTATGAAGATCACAAGATTACATGTAGGTACAAGTACATAATGGTAAACATTGGGCGTGTGTGTTTTTCAGAAACAGCCTGAAAAAGATTATTACCTTAGGTGACCCTTGAATGAACTTGTGACCTTCAATAAAAGTCATAACTATGGAACAATGAAATAAAGAGGTCAAGCAATGTATTTAACACTCTTACTTTTGTCAGGGTAATTTTACGCAGGAGTATTTACACAGCACACAGGCAGGGAAAACCAGCGCTGCAGTTTGCCATAGCAGATATTCAGTCATGGGCCATTACCTTTACTGAATGAAATCCAACGACTCAACAGCCCATACACAGCAGTCAGCTTTATTGAGCAATCGACATCTATCAATGGTGAAATTTCAACATTATCCCTTTCTTCAAAAACCCTCTCACATCTGTCGTAATAGAGGAAACTTAACCCAAGCCCTCTAGTAATACCGACTATGCCTGAATGTTCTGAGTGTCATATTATGTATCATATGAATAATTTCCACAGGGAATTGAATGACAGGCCTGTAGTAATGATAGCTGTCTATTTCTAATTGACCTACAGTGTGACCCTATTTTACACCGGTACGATACTGACGCCTGAGAATAATTCTTCATTTTAACCCTTTTCCTGCCAAGTCGGTGAAAATCCGCTTGAAATTCGGTGTAGCTAGAATCTGAGCAGCCACGGCCGTTATCCTGCCAAGGCGGTGGAAATCGGGCTACTTTTTGGTACCCCCTTTCCTGCCTAGTCGACGGAACTACGTGTAGCAAACCCTTGCTCGCGCTAGGGGTCGTTCGAGGACAGGTTTTGGGCGAGGAACGGCGTTTGCTCTCGAAATGGGTTCACAGAGAGTCCAACGACAGGGAAAGGTGCGGAAGCTACCCAGCCAGTCCCCCACCCCGGTGGGGGACTGGTTTTTTTTGGGGGGGACGAGTAGCGTACTTGGCAGGTTAGCACGTTGACGTATTCTAGCGGAGTTTGGGGTAACTTGGCTCTGAGGCACTACATAGATTGCGGCCGAAATTGACCGTCTCGGCAACGCTAATCTGTAAGGCAACCGCCTAAGACCGCCTCAGCTGGCGGTGCAATTTTTTGCCAATGGTGCGAGACGAAAATCACGGACTTGGTCCTGATTGACGGGAAGTGCGGACGGATTTGACGGACTCGGCTTTCTCGAAGGCAACCGCCTAAGACCGCCTCAGCTGGCGGTGCAATTTTTTGCCAATGGTGCGAGACGAAAATCACGGACTTGGTCCTGATTGACGGGAAGTGCGGACGGATTTGACGGACTCGGCTTGATTAGTCCCTGACATGGAACTGATCCGAACGGACTTGAGCGACACTTGTGAAGGGTAACCACCGCTTTTAACCGACTTGTTACCTTCTCGAAAAGACTACCCACTCAGATGTCGGACGTTGTCGGCTGCACTTGGCTCTAGACGTTCAAGCCGTGCAACGAAACACACCGCCTCAGCCTTGCCATTCAGGAACATGGCCTCAAAATTTGATACCATTGTTCACCGACTTGGCGGCTGCGGTTAGGTGCGTGAACCGTTGTTCACCGACTTGTTACGCCTATGTTGTCCCTGTGAAGTTCGGCTAACGGCCGAGTCTAACGGGAGTTGGCAGACCTGTGTTTGGTTTATACCGTAGTATGACCGACTCAGGTAGAGGTACCTGTCGGTATATTCCGAGTTTTACGCACTCGGGCGTCAATGACGGGTCGTCATCACCGCTGATGACGTAGACGTGCTGGCCACGTTATTTGAAGGAGCCATGTTTGCCCAACGCACGAGGCCGAGACAGCCGTTGACAATTTTGGCATCCTTCATCTTTGACCGCCTTAGTTGGGTAAGCCGCTCGGCAGGCGACGGTTATGACCTAAACAAGCCGCTGAAGCACTGTTCGTTGCCGTAGAAGAACGAGACGGCCAGTCCATTACTGCTTAATGGGCAATCTGTCGGGTTGGCTTGTCACCGACTTGGATGACAATACGCCCTGCGCAGGCGTACTTAGAAGGGACATGAGGTTAAAGATACGGGTTTCCCACCCGTACTAAACATGGGCTTGGGCCAACGTCCTTGGGTGGCAGGTGCGCATGCCACGTACCCAGCTGGACGGAATGTCAAGTTGAGATGCTAATGACATTGACTATGTTATGCTAAGTGCTCGAGGGATTTGCATCGCAAATGAGTATTATTAGCATATCAAATGGTGCGGACAGGCAATTTACATGACGGGTAGGAATGTCAGCGCCGGTTGGTGACTGATTGCCGTAGGTCCATTATAATAACAGGTGGTTTGCATATATTAACACCCCTGCGTCCAATCATGTCCAGGGCTTTGTTTCCCTGTGGCTTTAAAAGGGAGGGACCTGCTAGTCTGTCGACACTGTTCCAGACATGAGCTTGACGGACCGCAAAAGTTTTCTGAAGGCGAGCAGACGACTGAAGCTCAAAGATGCAGAGTCTCCGGGCGGTAGTGGTAGCGATCGTTGTGATGTCCCTAGTAAACGTTCTAAGAAGTCGGGCAAGAAACGCTCCCGTAAGGCGAAGCCATCTCCGGCTGAAAAACCCAGTGGTAAGCGTAAACGTAAGACCGATCGTTCTGCCGATGAGGATGATGACGGGTCACCGGTTGCCAGTGGTTCTCACCCGGCTGCTCCGGGAGAGACTACTTCACCTGCAGAGACTACATCTGCTCTTGTGGGAGATACTTCACCTGCACAGACTACGTCTGCTGCTGCTAGTGAGACAGTGAGTAATGAGACGGCTGATGCCATTGGTTCTCCCCCGGCTGCTCCGGGAGAGACACCACCTGTTGCTACTATGAGCCCTCATCCTGCGTCAGGAGAGGTTCCTGTGCCCAGTGCGAAAGAGCTTGAGTCCTCGTCATCAGCAGAGGCTGCCGAGCCCGCTCCTGCCATAGTTTCGTGTGCTGCGATGTCCCCGCCGAAAAAGATAGTGCGGAGGGTTCGTTATCAGGATAGCCCACCTGATTTTGAGCCAGATATGATCCTTGATGCCGCTACGGGCGAGTTCAGGCCCAGACGCCCAGACGACGGTGATATCACCGCTGAGTCCGACTCGGAGGTTGACGAGGATGCGGCAGAGGACGATGACTTTTATGACAGGCAGTACGTAGGTGAGGCAAGCTCTGACGACGATGATGACGTTGCTGCTGTGTTGGCGGAGGACGACACACCTCCTGTCTGGCGTATGTCGGAGACTACCGATGCTAATATATTTGAGGAGACCGATTTTGACCATGAGAGAGGACCGACTTTCACCTTGCCCAGCCACGCCCGTGAGCTCATCGATTACTTTTTCAAGTTTATTCCAGCTACACTGATCAGATTGGCCAAGGACGAGACTAATAAATACGCCAAATTCCACCAGCGACATATCGCTAGGAAAATAGATAAATACTGGCGTAACGCTGACTACCGAGAGGTGCAGGCGTTCATTGGCGTCTTAGTCTGTATGGGTATCGACCGTAAATCATCAGTGGAGGATTATTGGTCTAGCGATCCCTTTCTGAGAAACCAGGGTATTTCTACTGTGATTACCCGCAGTCGCTTTCAGCAGCTTATGCGATACTTTCATCTGGCAGACCCAGAGAACGATCCACGTCGTGATCCTGATGAGGCACGCCGCCGACGTCGGTGTCAGGAGGATCCCCTGTATAAAATCAATCCATGGATGGAGCCCATAGTTGACCGGTGCGTAAATAATTATAAGATGGGTAGAGAGATCTCCATCGACGAGGGCATGGTGCGATTTAAGGGCCGTTCTAAATTTAAGCAGAGATTACCGCATAAGCCTGATCGAGACGGTTTCAAGATATGGCAGCTGTGCGACTCCACCACTGCATACATAGCTAACTTTGCACCGTACCTAGGTGTGAAATATCGGGATCGGACTGATGGGAGACGGCAGGAGCGAGGTGTGGTGAAAAGAATTACGATGGAGCTGGTCCAGCCATTCTGTGGATATAATCACAGCCTATTCTGTGATAGCCTGTTTAGCACGGTCGTTACTGCTAGAGAGCTGATGGAGACCGGGATCTACATGGTCGGGAGTTTCAACCGCCGTAATCGTCGCACCATGCCCCCTCAATTAATTCCGCCGGGTAAGAGGAAGCGCCTTCCTCTGTCTGTTGGGGATATGAAAGCCACGACCAGAACGGACTCTCGTCTTAACATCACTGCTTATCAGGATAGTAACGCTCAGGTGCTGATCTTGAATACGGTCTATCCACCCTCACCCCTTGGGAGTGCGTGGCCAGTGGGGGAGGGAGACGAGCGGCGACAAGTGCCTCTGTCGCTGTATAATTATCGCCGGTACATGGGAGGCGTCGACCGAGCCAACCAGAAGCGCAAGTACTTTCACACTGGGCGCAAGAACCACAGATGGTGGACATATCTGGCATGTTACCTGATTGATGTTGCCCTGGTAAATGCATATATATGCTTCAAGCATGTACACCCTGATAGTAAGCTGACCCATAAGATGTTTCATCTGCGTGTCGGGAAACAACTCATTGGCGGTTATTGTGGGCGATCGCAGCCCAGTGTGAGAGAGGTCGAGGCCACTGTTTCTCTTGCCTCGTACATCAATCCACAAAATCAGCCGATGCACGTTGTCAGCCGTTTGGAGGGGCGGCAGAAATGCTGTAAAGTATGTAGCAGAGAGGGTAAGACCACTGCGAGCGGACGACTGTCTGAGACGTCCAAAGGATGTAGTCTGTGCGGGGTTCATCTTCACGAGGGCGAGTGTTTTGCGGCTTTTCATCATCGCATGATGCTACGAGGTAAGAGGAGCATTGGCGTGCAGACCTCTACTCACACAGCCCCGACGACACCCATCAGCAAGAAAACCCGACGTAAATAACGGACAGGGGACAGCTTCGCCTAACAGTGGCTTGACTGTATTCTGAACACGGACCATGATCACATTTTGAGCACGGTTGTGCCGTTTGTTTGTGCTTTACGATCCCGCTGATTGTAAATTGAAACACGGATTATTTTGTACAATCCCCCGATTGTAATCTTTGTAACACGGACCATGCACTCGGACGTCGAGACAGACTCTGAGATTTATTATTCGGCATAATGTAAATTATTCCCGAATAAAATACTATCTATGGATCGCATATTTTCGTTTTGTTTTGTTTTGTTTAGACGGATTATTTTGTACAATTCCCCCTATTATAATTTTTGAAACACGGATCTGCCACCCCGATTGTAATTTTTGAAACACGGACCATGCACTCGGACGTCGAGACAGACTCCGAGATTTATTGTTCGGCATAATGTAAATTATTCCCGAATAAAATACTATCTATGGATCGCATATTTTCGTTTGTTTTGTTTTTACCCCCACTTTCGTTTTTGGCAGATCCGTAAGGACGCTATAGTAATGGATGAACGTGCGTTGTATCACGTGGGAGGGGCACAGCCCAACGGAGGCTGTGCTCGTGCGACGTAGACGTTGTACCAACCATCTGTCGTTGGGGTTAGTGCATAGAGCAGTTGCACTGTCCAGAGCTAAGGTGGTACAAAACTGCACCTTAGTAACAACTGCACAACTAACGTGTTAGGAAACGGTAACACTAACGAGCTAAGTGTTCACTGAACTGGCCAAACTACGTACACGCCTTCCTTCAATGGCGGAACTATGTCGTTGACACTACGTCAAAGCAGACTGCAATGTGCGACTCTTCCAAGTCGTTCAAAGTACGTGGCCAAGTGACACAACCCAGGGGAAACAGGACAGGTTTGAGGGTGCTCCGCACCCATAGCACTAACCCCTGGGTCTTCTACTAACCCACGAGAGAGGTGACGTTTCCCCGGTGTGGCCGTGCGTGCCGGCGAACGAGCTTTACTTCCGCGAAAGTAAGCTAGAAAAGGGCATAAAAGTGCACGTCCCCCGGGGCAAACAACGCCCGTGACCTCGTCATTTTCTGGACACAACCTCATCAGCGGTTGCCCCTCTATACGGGCATGCAAAAATTTTTGAAGTCTAACACGTATATGGTCGGTAATCGTACCCCGAAAATGCGGTATTTTCCCGCCAAATGCCTGGCAGGAAAGCGTGCAGGAGAGCCTATCTTCTGTAGACACGGAAAAGGGGGCCGGTTTTGACCGACTTGGCAGGATAACGGACAGGGGCGCTCGGCAGGAAAAGGGTTAATGCTTAAATTGCACACATTGTAACTTTCACAGCTGATATGATATATCTATGTTTTTATGTGGCTTTTCAGTGAGCTACCAACCCCATCAACCCTGTGTAATGGTTCAATCCTTTGTCATTTTGATGAGGTAGGGCATGCACATAGGAATATGAGTGTGAATTAATCTAGACAGACATAGTCTCATCAATGAAATGTCAATTCATGTCTGTGAATTTCAACAAAATTTGTGAGATTAATTTTGTCAGAGTGCTGAAATGTTTTGTTTTCATATTATTGACATCTATAGTTGAATTTTGACTCTGGTTATTGTAGCACACTAAGACTAAGAGTGAATGTCTGAGAGTATTTGATGCAGGATGGGTGTTATCAGGGTTGTTTGTTAACCCATGCAGTAATGACTTCAGCTCACACTTGTTTTATAAACAAAGTATTGTGTCCTCCCCCTCATTATGACTGCTGCCATTGATTTGCAAGACACAAAAAAATTTTCACTTTTTTTACTTCTTAGAAAGGGAAGGATTTGATATAGAGTACATCTCCTTCAATAGCTAAGAAAATTTTTGACAAAAAAAACCAACTAGTCAGGTAAAATTTGGATGGGCTAGTCAATGTTTTCTATCGTCCTGATAAATATGAACACATTTGCATTTACGCATGAAATAACATAGAGTGAAATGAATGAATATTAATTGCTGTGAATTTTTTGACATGACAACTTACAGTGGTATGTAAAACAATATTATACCGTAAGCTCTCCATGCTGCCTTGACTCAGTCCTAATACAGTGTTTTGTTACAAGCAGAACCCAGTAAATTTTACTGGGCTTTCCTAGTCTTGTTGCCAGCAGAAATTAATTGTAACTTACAAGATGCAGTTGAACACAAGCATCAGAAGAATAGGTCATATATCTCACTCCTTGCCACCGAGAACAGAGAAACAAACAAAACAAATGAGGAACAAAGATAAAAACAATTTAGATTTGTGGATTTTGGTTCCTTGCTATTTACTGCATTAGCTATACAGGTAATATATCGTGACTTTCAGTCACACTCTTATCTTGAGGTAACCATACAAGTAATTGAACAAATACCAAATAAATACTACAAGATTATCAGTAACTGTATTCTACCTTCAACAGCGCTGTATTACTACCAGAATTAGACAGACAATATCAGATAATATCTGAGCATTGCCACTTAGGGACGTTTGTAGTTCTGCAAATCAAAGTCCAGGCAATACATGATACATATAAGTGTCTTGACAACCATTGCATGTACTGCCATGTAATGCAGTAAACAAAACCATTATCCTGCAGAAATTACACACAACTTCCTGATTTACGTTCACAGCAATGCAGTCTTGGATACAATGATAGAAAATTACCATAACTAGATTCCATACAGTCACATGTACATTGTATTTTTAGTCTGTCATGTCTGTCTGTGTGTTCATCTGTGTATCTATCCATCTGTCTGTCCATACACATGTAAATATATATGTGTGTGTATCTATATATATATATATATATATATATATATATATATATATATATATATATATATATATATATATATATATATATATATATATATATATATATAGTGTAAATGTATATACATGTATTGTGGAAAACTAGCAGTGGTAGGTTTCAAAAAGTCTACATCTAACTCTGTGGATCTGACAGCCTTCACTGTGACAATACACTTCTGCATGTATCGCTACTCTTATCAACCAATCACAGGTGTTCAAATACGAAACCAACAATTCTTGTTGTGTTCCAAGGCATTGATGTGTGCATGTAGGTATGGACTTCCCCTGCCGCTTCAAATATTTTATTGATCCAAAGTCAAAATAGCCCCTCAATCCAAAATTACATAATTCTTTCTCTCCCCAAGTTTCATTGAAATTATGCTCAATTTTTGAGACCAAACTGTCTGGGTGATTTGATTTGATATCTCTTGAATACCTGTTAAATTATGCAACATAGGTCAACTTTGTTGAAGAAGAAAGAATGAAACTATGTTGAGTTTAATTTTGATATTTCAAAAATGATTATTCAGATGGAGACTATTGGTCAATTGTCATTGAATCAATGAATGGATGGATGGCCTATCTTTTGGCATGGTACTCACATTTATTAGAAATAATTGTAACAGCAAGTTTGCTGAGATCTTGGTATTGCAGTACATGTAAATGTGAACTGGTACTTGTTGACTGAAACTCTCATATGATATCGCTTGAGTCAACTCTCATATCACTATTTAGGAAGAGAACTATCATATAAATACAGTACAAGGTTGGTTCATGAGGTGGGCAAAGTTTTTTAAGAAGAACATTGAAATGGTGACATGTTAGAAGAAATAGTGCTTGTCACAAAAGCCAAGTATACAACTTTATCAAAGCTAGATGCAGTTACAAGAAATTCACTTCAAACTTTTGGTGCTATTGTTTTGAGTGGTTAAGGGGTATCTCTGTAGAGGAACCTTTGGAATAAGAAGGTCAAAGGTCATTTTGGGCCAACAATTGACTGTTGTTGTGCCACAGTCCCACTCAACACTGGTTATGCATTGCAGTGAATTTAGACAATTTCCATAATTCTAAAAACAAAAACAACAAAACAAAATGATCTGCCTTTACTTTTTAAGTCATAAGTCGGAAAAAAGGATATTTTGAAAGTAGTACTATTTGCAATATGAGATTGTGCATCTAATTTATTTTGTTGATTTGCAAGAGCAGTGTCATGTTCCCACAGTTACTATGTCTCTGTGACCTTTTATACTTGTGAAATTCTGGCCAAATGAGATAACAACTGTAATGAAAGGAAATATCTTAACCAGGGTTAGGCCTTTAACCTTGTGAATTATCAGCTATTACCAGTATCAATGAGGGTGGAAGTTTGCCAGATCTAACTGTTTGTAATTGTGAAGTACTTGATGGGAAGGTTATCTTTGTTTAGCATTGTGGTCTTGTTTTACCATTTGAGGATATTATGTGTCAGATACTCTCAGCTTGTTTGTCTTTTTAAAATCAATTCTGTCACATTACTTCTTGTCATTTCCCTATTATACCTCAGACAACCACACTCTACTACATGTACCGCTATGTCAACAGTACATGTACAGTAGCTGAGAATAATTTCACATTTACATGCATCTTACAATTAAACACAGATTCTGTGGATATTTCTAGGGTCAGAGGTCACTGAATGTCAGTATATAATTCTAGTGAATTTTCCAGTCTACCTGTTTCTGTACAGATTAAGGCATGTATTGCAGTCACAGGCTGTAGTTACACATTTTTATATTTACATTTTACAGTACAGCAACAAAAAGATGGATCAACCATACACCTTCATGATTGTATCCTCATTTGGTATATCAATTTATTCATTGCAAATTGAAATCCATAAACGCTTTAGCTTTAATAGTAGCAGTAACTGTTTATGATTTTTTCACTACATTTTTAAATTTCAAATACAGTTTATTGTTCTACTGCCTAAAGTATGTTGTATTCAGCTTTGTCAACTCAGAAAGTACATTTATTGATGTCATTGTTATCATTGAGAAGTGAATTTTAGTCCAGACTAAAATTCAGTCCAGACTAAAATTCAATTATAAACAATAACAGTGCATTTTATACATAAGGAGGCTGTGTTGACAGCTGCTATATATAATGTGTGTTTCAACATCCTTTGAGGAGAAGAACAAGAACTTCCAATTGACATACAAAACAAAAATAGTGAAAAAAATTATCAAAAGTTACAGCTACTGGCCCTTTTATACAAGCTAAATTTCTCTCTTAATTTAAAGTCACTCTCATTTTACAGAAAAACTACAATTTATTCTTAACCATAGGCAGATGAAAACCTGATAGAAAAAGTACATTTCATTAACAATGTGTAACAAATATTGCAGTATTTCAGTGGAAAAATCACTGAAAAATTGTACTTTTGTGAAGTTCTGGTGGTGAATGTACGTGCATACCTTTGAAATTTTAACAGAGAATAAGAACAAGTCCCATTTACACTGTCTCTTTGTAATATCCATTACACATTCAGCTTACTCTATAATTCTCTTGTGTCTTTGATTTACAATATACAGATACTGCTTGGCAAAAAAACTGAAGTGAGCTATTCCGGTTGGGATTTCCAATGTCTCTCTGAAGTCTCCTTGAGAGACAGCATGTGTCCCAATCAAACCCTTGACAATTCATCATAATTCACACAGTATGAATTATCACCATTTTCATCCAATATTCCACACCTCAAAAATTAAAGTTTTCAATTTTCTTGGGTAGACTGTGGTCAAAGACAACCGAAGTCAAGAATAAGAGTTGGGCATTATTGTACATCTAATTTTTTAGTGTGAGAAGTAAATTACTTCATTTTTACTGATATATGAAATAGAATTGCAAGCCATCTTCCAGTCTCTGTGCACTGTAGCATTGATCACAATTATAGCATTGTTCAGCAATGTGACTGCTACATGTGCTGCTGTGGACAGTAATTTCAGCAAATTTTGCCCTCATGTACCTTTTTATTCCTACAACTTGTTGAATCCTTTGACATGTGGATGTTATTGTTTCATTTATACAGTTGGTGTTAATAGAGAATCATTTTCACCGTTCCTATAAGAGTAATTTCCATTTCAAAACTTAGTTTTCTCAGAAAGTTACAAGAATTCGCCGCACAAGCTGTAGATCAGTGAGAAATCATAATATTTTCAGATCCTGTGCATATCAATCCCCAGGCTGTATTCTGTTTCTATAAAGATAATACCAATGTACAATGAAGGGTGCAAAAAATGAATTAATCCTATTGATACACATATCAATTGAACCACATTGATATGCACACATAGCTTATATAACAACTGAAATTCATGCACTATATGTGTGTGTCATTCCAGAAAGACAAATAATAGCAATTCACATGTGAATATTTAGAGTTGTTCCACACCGGAGAATCAAGTGTATTTTCACTGATTATGCCACAATACATGCATAGTATGATAAGTCAAGTCTGTTTAAGAATTAGTGCGGCTTCACTAAATAGTGGTGCAAAACTAAATTTTGGGTACTGAGTATAATAAAGTTCAGTTCTTTTGAAGGATAAAATTGTTGCCTGTCTCAAGAACTTGCCTTTTATCCGTCTCTCCCCCCAAAAAAATGAATAAATAAATAAATAAAAGGAAAAAAATTGTTCAATGCCTCTTTGCTTGAGATTACATTACTTGTAACTAAGGTAAATAAAGTAAATATACTTGTATTAGCTGACATGACAGTAAACAAATCAACCATTTGTTACTTCATGTAATACCGTTTCTTGGAACCAGTGCATGGGTTTCTTCTCAATTGAAATTAAATTTTCTTACTAAAGATTTGAAAAAAAATGTTGCAATATATAAGGAGAGGAAAATTTCTGTTTTATTACCTTGCTGAATTTCATCTGAAAAAGTGACCCTTCTCTTGTAAAATTGATTAAGCCATCGTGGAACATACTTGAGAATTTTCACCAGAATGATGTTATACAGAACCGTAGCAGAAACAACCTTAAACTGGGATTATATTTATTTTACTTCATCTTTTTCCTGTTTTGGTATATTTGAAACCTTTTTAGGGATAGCTTTGGTAATGGCAAGTGTCCCCAGTTGGAGTCTTAGAAATGTCTGTAATAGCCTATAATTAGAGATATCTATTCTTTACGGAGAATGTCCTGATGGGATATGTGTCCATAAGGACAGCTTTCACCTGATATAATTAACTCAACCAAACCCAAAGGAGGAATGAAAGTTCATGCTGATTTGCATATTGTCATGTGACCAATATGGCTGCCATATTTTGAACTGTGCAATGATTTCTACTTGCTATTCATTCAACTGTAGACACATGCAGCATGTAAGAAACCAACTCATGTTCTGAACAGATGAAGTAGAGTAGACTAGTTTCTAAAGACATAAAACAATGTGGTATTACATAAGTAGCAAAAACTTCATTAAAATTTTTTGATGGACCACAATGTATATAGGACACTCCATAGCCATGATGCCAAGCTTTGCAATGAGTCTTGTAAGAGATTGTGCAGCATAAGAACCATAAGAACTATTTTATCATGAAGATAAAAACAAAGAATAATTCTCAATTTAGTAAAATGACATTTTTGTTTGCTTTCAGACTCTGAATAGATGAGAAAGTTGGATTAGTGGCATGAGTCTTAAGCTGATTTTGTACCGGTAGACATAGTGGAATGAAAGAGATTATACTCTCATGATTAAACAGAGTGATTCAGAAATTTGACAGTGTAATTATAGCATGCATAGAATGTACTAGTAAACATAAGAAATGTTGAAGGTGTAATTATCTTAAGATCTTCTTTCTTCAAAAGATAAAAATATTAGACTTTGCCATTTACAGACATTGCAATGTATCTTGTGTGATATTTTCCTAACAAGTGGATTATGTTGGTAGTCTGTGTGATCTATTATGTTGGTATTGTACGTGATCGCACAGTAATGTCAATTTGATGGCTAGATAAGGAACCAATAATACAGAGTTGCATTATTGAAGTCAATTACTTGTTTAGAAAATGCAATTTTCCTTTGGAATGAATTCCAGGATTAATCCCTCTTCTTGGCATCATGCCGACGCACTCTTGCCGGAGGGTAATGGTTTTTGTGCCGTGTCTCTCTAAAATAGGCACAAATGGAAATTCCAGACAGTTTAGACCTGATAGTTATGAGACACAGCAATTTCTTCTTGCAATATTGGTATTGTGGAGTAAATTAAACAGAGTGTGTATATGGCTTTTCAGAATATTTTCACATCTGACTAAGTGATTTTAAAATTGTCAAGTTTTTTATGAAGCCTTTCTGTTATTTTCAGGTGTCATTTAACGCTACGTACATGTAGTAGTTCTGTGACACTAAGTAGCTGTTCTATAGTAAAATACACATTTGTTTTATGACACACTTGGGCAATTTGAAAAAATGAAAATATAGATGTGCTGGTGCGTGTATCCCTCTGGGCATCGTTAAATATAATACACCCAATCTCTCAAGTTGTTTAACCTTTACACAGATATTCTCAGGTACAATCTCACTGCCTTCTTTAGCATATGGACACGTTCATGAACCAAAATATGGAAAAATTGATGAATCAAAATGAAAGGATGGCCAGTAATAATTGTGTTTGATTTTTAATGTTAATTTTTGTATTTGGAAATTGTTAGCACAAGGATCGATGTAGTTTGAGCAAAGCAAACAGAAGACTTTTTACATATTCTGTATGTACCACAATATTTACAATTCTGTTGGTGTTGTGGTAAATGATACAGAGAGGTAAAATAGACAGTCTTGAAAATGTGTCAATCAATGTCTATGTTTTAGTATTCTAACAGTTGACATCTGATGTTGAACAGTACAAATCTAGTCTCTGATGGGAAAATTTGCCATAAAAGTGTGGAGATAGCTTGTAAAGTGGACTGGAGATGTGCATGTAAACAAGTAATGCATTGTCCACTGAGGGAAAACGTGTGATTTCAATGACTGCAGTCAGTGTTAGATGATGTATAATAGATGTGTAACCTCATCAATGGATCTCTAACTCTGCTCTAAGCTATCACTCATTTACTCTAAGAATGACATGTCAAAGTCTTCCATCTTCTGACAGTGTTGTGGCTGTGAACAAGGAGACAAAAGGTCAAATGAGGACAAACCAGTGGGATATAGTCTGGAATAGGCATTGCCACTCTGGGATTAGTCACCCAGGGACTCATCTTCAGCATCCAAAAATAAACCCTCCATTCAGATGACCTTGCTCTTACTTGTATCTTTTTTGAAATGTTGGTGTGTTTGTTTTGATAAAGCCGTGCTGTGTTCACACAAGTGTGTTCAGTCTGCTCATATTGCCAAGTTGTCTCTGACCTTTTATGTCTTTGACCTCATCTGTCTTTGAACTTGTATGACTTCTTCTGGTTGTTTTTGTCTTTCCACTTGAATCTTGTCATGTTTTAACACATCAAGCAAGTATAAAAATGTCAATCAATTATGTTACCCTGAATGTACTGTAGCACTGTAGAATGTTTTTGGTCATATTGATTAAAAATGTGTCAATAAAAATTAACACCGAAATCTTAGCCATTTATCATTTTTGTCAAAAAAAACCATATATATACACACACACGGTATATACTGATATATATATATATATATATATATATATATATATATATATATATATATATATATATATATATATATATATATATTATATCTTTTACAAAAATGAGAAATGGTGTTAGTTTTCACAGTGTAGATAAATGCATATGAACTTCGTCACTAACACTCTGATCAAGAATTTCTGATTTGAAAAAGGTGTCAATGTGTCAATGAAAATAAACACCAAAATCTTAGCCATTTATCATTTTTGTCAAAAAAAACATATACACACACACACGGTATATACTGATATAAATATATATATATATATATATAAATATATATATATATATATATATATATATATATATATATATATATATATATATATATATATATATCTTTTACAAAAATGAGAAATGGTGTTAGTTTTCACAGTGTAGATAAATGCATATGAACTTCGTCACTAACACTCTGATCAAGAATTTCTGATTTGAAAAAGGCCCATAGAATACACTGATTCTTAGTTTCATCTTTCCAGTAAGTAGAGTGTTTATCAAGTTTTTCAGAAAATGGCTTTCATTCTTGTTCAAGATTCTGTTAAAATTATGAGAATTGTGTGAGTAAGAAATTCCAATTTTGTCTGATATACAAGCAGATAATGTTGTTTGGCTTTAAAGGGACAACTGTTACTGTTGACAATGTTTTTCACTATTTTTCAATTTTACTGTCAACATAAGTTTCTTGTTCTACTCCCTGAAGTATGTTGACATACACAATATTCAGCGTGTCAACTGGGCCTGTACATGTGTAGACTGCATTGTTATTGTTGACAACTGAATTCTGGTCTGGACTACAATTCAAAAGTAAACAATAACTGTATTTTACATGTTACTGTATCAACATTGTTTTGACAAGCTAAATAGTACCAGGGCGTATGTTTCAATATGCTGTAGGGAGTAGAACAAGAACCTGTGATTGAGATATGAAGCAAAAAAAAAATAGTGAAAAAATATCATCCAAAGTTACTGCTGCTGGCCTTTCGAAAGGATCACTTTGATTATATTCTATGCCAACAAAAACAGTATTGTGAGGTTAAGTATCGTATTTGTGAGTAAGCTTTCAGGTCTGCTTCAAAGGCGCTATCATCAGTAAGCAATCTGATCATGTGGTGATCGGATAGTATGATTTGGAAAGTTGAAGATTGAAGCAGTATTTATCACAAGCTATCAAATGTTCAGTGTATCAGTATATCTGTTGAAGAAGCTATCACAGCTCATCGTTGAAGTACCCACCCAGAGAGAAAAAGACGCATTAAACTGAAAAGAGGCAAGACTGAGAGATGAGTTGCTTGTGGCAAAATCTCTTAAGTCAGACCCCTTGCTGATGTTCAGTCCTTTCACTGTGATAGAGGAGACACTATGATCAGAACAGCCAAACCAATGATAGTCACTCTATCTCTGCAGTATGTCCAGCCCAAGTAGCTGTATAATTGACAATCTCAGGCGTGGGCCTTGAGCCCAGAGAATACAAACTCCCAGGAGAAATAATTGGAGAAAAGTTGGCGACACACTCTTGATATACGACAAATTGAATAATTCATGCAGGTATCGGTGCAATATCATGCTGACCTCAGTAGCTAATATTATTAGACGTTTCCTAATGGGAAAAGCATGTAGTTAAAGGGGTGCTCTCTTGTAATGAATTGCTTTTCCATTTCTGTCAGGTTTATATGTTCTTCTACTTCCATTTTTTTTTTTCGTTTTTACAGTGAAAGTTGCAGGTCTCTTTTATATGTCTATCTCCATCAAGTCAGTTCAAACTCTGTAAATCAGAGATCAGTTTTCCCCAAATTGCTTTCAGATCTGCTTCAGTTTAGATATTGGATAAATTCAAATGTTGCGCAAATACTTGGCAGTGCCTACCTACAGGGAATGTGTGTTTTGCTACTGTACTGGTAATGTGGAAAATCACCATTTTCTACTCAGTGAAATGTTACATCATTCAGTCCTAGCTGTATTTATGTAAAAAGTGTCCTTAGGGTGGTTGTGGTACACACATTTCATTTTCACCCATGAGACCTGTACGTTCCTGTCATTTACATTAAATGTCACTCCTGGTCAATCACATCGTATTTACAGAGCTGAAATTTTCAGAGTGACTATCCAAATTTAATTTGTAGTGTTCAGTATATTGAGAGTGAATATTCTAAGTCTGTAGATGTCTTGTCAATATTAGCCTTGTTTAAAAAAACACCGGTTTTGTGACTTGGAGACAGTGTCATCGTACATGAGGTCTATTTTATTTTGATTTGATTACTGTTTAAGGTTTCTTGTAAATTAAGTTACATGGTGGCTATTTGGCTTTTCCATGTATTTCTAAGCAAGAGTACAATGGTGTTGCAGATTCTCTGTTCAAGCTGTCATTTCAGTGAAGAAGAGCTGTCTAAACACTAATCAACACTGTCCAGTATTTGACTTTGGCTCAGGAGTGTAGTATCATTCTCAGAGAATTCCAGGCAGTTCAATCTCTGTGATCGTAATGTACCATACAAGCAGTTTATCTTTATAATAATAAGGTTATTCACAAAATACTGTGATATATGTCAGAGTTCATCGTGTAGTGGAGGTACATGTATTGTCCGAGATGTGTAGACAATACCGAAGCGTATGGTGTAGGAGGACATAACTTCTGGTATTATGTGAAACATCATATCATTATACCGGTACACCTTTTTAGTCCAGTTTTACCAGAAAAGGAGTCAAAATTAAGGCGTTTTTTTATGCAGGTCGTGCTCTGCACTGAATGATTGCAAGCAGATTGGGAACAAGATCAGCGTGTCCGCTAAGCACAGAATGAAATTCCACCCTTGCAGCACTGTGCGTGTGCATAATTTCACTCAAATTCACAGATTTTGGACTGACCATTATTCACTTCGTGTAGTTCTGAATGTTAAAAAGTGATTTTTTTTTGGTAAAAAATGTAAAATCTTCTCTTCTTTTTCCTCATGTTGATGTGAAGGTGTTATGAGGTCAAAGATCAAATAGCATCCAATAGCTTCTAAAGTTATTGTACTGTGCGTCAAAGTTACTAGACTCCGCATTCTCTGATACCGAAATTTACTGTACCACGAAACTCCGTAGATTACAGATGCAGCCTGTATAATAATGGGGACTTAGATGTACATGTATTGGGTCAAATTGGAATGCTGCTGTGTCCGTTATCGGTAACATTCAAATCCTGGCTCACTGTTAAGCAATTACGACTCATATTTTCTGTTTGTGTAACTGAGTCAGTAGGAGTTAACAGGATATATATTTATCAATCTTTAAATCCAGATTTAAGACTCACAGATAATCCATATTCAACAAAATTCTACATTTTGAAAGGGACAAAGTATTCCTCATTTACCATTATATCAATTTGGTTCAGGTGAGAAGTGATTTTTCATGTTGCTAATTTGTCACCAGCCATTTGATTCTCCTTTCATCTTGTTTCCATGTGGAATCTAAAAATCCTTCACTGACCTACTTTCTGATAGTGATCCGTACATGTAGTTCTGTTATCAGAGAAATTATTCTATGCATACACTGTACAGGCAGAAATTGTGATCGATACTAACATCACAGCTGACATTTCGTATTTCTGTTCACAGACTAAAAAGCTATCATACATGTATGTAGTAAGATCAACCAAAATAAATCCAATAGAAAGCTAGCCATACATGTACCAGCTATTGAAAATATTAGGGTTGTAGACCATCACAGTAATATGCAAATAACCGTGGCATCTTTTGGTTTATGCCTTGTAAGGAAAGTTCTGATTGGCCTTCTAAGGGATAAAATTCAATTCAAGAACAACATAATCCAATGTACATCCTTCTTCTGAATGAGGTCATGACATAGAAACCTCAGGGAAGTAGAGTTGCTGCTTTGCTCTACACCAGCAGTACATATTGTTAATTAATTAATAATATGATTCTAAAGACGGAACCACTGCGACAATAAAACTTCACAATTTCCAATGAAGAAAAAGATTTTCAAAGGTACATTTATGATTTCCAATTAAAAGAAATCAACATGCTGAAAGGCCACCTTTTATATCTCGTGCATAATTTTGAAATTGTTGTGGTGATTCAGTGTTTTTCTGTATCGTTAGAAAGGAAATACCTGAGATAGAAATACAGATTATGATTTTGGAATTCAATAAATACAAACCTACAAGTGTGTCATGGAGACCAAGGTGTCACATCCAAGGGTGACAAGTAAACTGTTTTTGACAAAATGAAGGCAATATCTCTTGCCTTTCTTGCACTGCATAAACTGTTATGTATTTTGAACATGCCAAGCTGTGAAATTTAGCTGGCCACAGCTTGAAATTGTCTTTGGTTTTCACAAACACAAAGATATGTCGTTTTACTCCCCACAGCAAGGATTGAAAATTGCATTTCCGTGATATTTTTCCAGCAATATTTATCACCAGGAACATGTGTGCTATCCTTTCTTTTTTTCATTCTAAATATACAAGTGTGTATACAAATTGATCCCTTGTTAGCTTCAGTCACTGAATGAACAGTGACGCTTTCCTAGAGCTCACTTCCTGTCTAACAATCACAGCTTTGACCACCAAGTCCCGGATACAACATCAGAGCAGTAGGATGATTAGATTTCCACACAGGGAAATGACTGTAGGGCAAGGGCTAACAGTTATCACCGCAGTCAGCTGGTTCTATGATAGTACCTATCACCTTTGAAATACCCAATAATTTAGAAAAGAAAAGTGATACATAAATGGAATACAGATACGTATCATGTCACTGTGTCCATTTTCCAGGAGTAGGAAGTAAATGACTTGTACTATGTGCACACATAAAAGTTGATGTGTAGCCATCCAACTGTTGTATTAATTAATTGTACCGGTATTTGTTAATGCATTGTAGTTAGGGGTTGGTAATAGGTTTCTAAGACTTTCCAATCACTGATAAGAGATTGACAGGTTTTTTTGCAATCCGCCACAACTGTGTAGAGCACGTGTTCTTACAGCAGGAAATGTAATAATAAAATTTATAATAGCAGTTTACACCTAACGGTGACCCTTCCAGGTCTCTCACTGTTTGCTAAGTGTATTTCAAGGAAGGATCAAAATTACATTTCATGGTGAGAATAAATGACTGGCTGACATGATTTGTGTTCTGTCTCAAAGACAGGAAAGTCAAGGAATTTTACATGCAGAAATTGCAGAAATGTTATAATTTGTATTTATTGTAGCCTAGTCTAACACAAAGTTCAAAAGCCTATAAAATACTTGAATAGCTCTGTTCCTCAATGTGATATATACATTGAGTGTGATGGGGTATTCAGATGCCTGGAAAGTTTCTCCCTCTAGAGGGCGCCACAGCAAAAATAAGATGGCCAGCTATCAATAGCCACACTACATGTACTTTCACAGGAGAGAAATGTTGCCAGAAATAAAATGAACAATCAGTAAAATATGATTTAAAGAATGTAATCTTGAAAGTAATAATGTATAGTAATTGAAAGTGAATATCA
Organism: Ptychodera flava; assembly: GCF_041260155.1. Lineage (NCBI taxonomy): Eukaryota > Metazoa > Hemichordata > Enteropneusta > Ptychoderidae > Ptychodera > Ptychodera flava. Next base: position 44,972,292 of record NC_091932.1, on the reverse strand, counting down.
GAACTATTAATTCAAAGCTATTTTTTCTATCAGAAATCTGAACCAGACAGTGAAAGCAAAAGAAAAGACCAATAGTAACATCAAATATCACCCATGTTGTGCACTACACTACAGGATGTTTTGAAGCTAATCCATCTCATGGCATCAGATAGATTATTCCATTGCAAATCACGTTTTGATGATGCCAAAGTAACCAACACAGAAGGGTGTTCACGATTTCCTGACATGACCGATAATTTTCATAGCTGTATTACGTTACAAATATTGACATCTAGAAATAGAATTTGATTTGATTGCTCATTCTGTAATCAGTGTATGAAGTGAGACGTATAATTACTTATAATATACCAATAGATGTTAGGGGAACTTTGTAATCAAAATTAATTCTGCTTCTGTCTATCACAGATGAGCAGAAAATAACTGCTGGCTAAGATATAGTCATGTTTGTATGTGACAATACAGCCTGTATGCCACCCACACTGAATGTAATGTTATCTCATCCAAAGATAATGTCATATTTTGAAGTATGATTGTTGAAATGAGAATCAGTATTTGTTCAGTATTTGTTGAGACATTTTACAAATGTACATTCTTCAGTGTAATGGTATACTATGATAACTACCGCTGCATTAGTTGTCACCATGGATGATTAATGGCAGATCAATATTTTCCACATTCTTGAACATTTCACAAGACAGACGTGTCCGACTGTCGGACCAGACAGAAATGAATTGCATAGTAAATGGCTAATTAACAGTCTCTTAACTGTATCATGATTGGAATTATTTTAGGATAATAGCATGGGATGAAAAATCTTTGAGTCGTGACTAAGTGCAAATGAAAGACATGATTAAAGAAAAAACAATGAATGAACAGATGTGTTAATTTTTTTCACCCTTTGTCACCGTGCAATTATCTCCAATAGTCTCAGTCATGTTCAATGTGTCTCCGAGGGACTGCACTGATGCAATGCACCATGGGACACTCTGTGAAGGTGTTAGTGTTGAGATAATCAGCCATTGATGAACTGGCAAAGCAGTGACATGTCCTTCAAGAATTCATCTCCATGCAAATAGAGTCAAATATTGAAAAAATACCTCTACAAAGTTATGTTAGTGTTACAACAGTTTAGAATCTATAGATGAAATCTATACAAATATGTTAATATAGCAATTTTCAGTATTTGCATCATGACCTTGACAAATTTATTGAAATTGTATTTCAGGTGATAGGGAAGGCCAATTCAATCTTGAAGTGTATCATCATCTTTGCAGATATCTAGAATGTGATCTGTGTAAATATATTATCTGTCTACTGATACAGTAATGTTATCAAAACTGTGAAATAAGGAGTGTACATGAATGATTAAACAACAAACAACAAGTCAGTTCATGAATCCATTAATGTCAGCCATATTATTATGACAACTTCCTCTGATTAGTGTATTTTCCTTTAGTTCTGTCTTTGTCCATAGTTATGTGTAATTTAGACTCATCAATTATTTACTGACAATATTGAACTGTTTTGTCAAAATCAAAGTATTTGTAACAAAATGTAAACTGTTCCCAGCCACATCCAAAAAATCATCCATTTTGAAATTACTAACTAGTTGATGGACATTTGTTTGGGATGTCATACACTGTATTTCTCCAACCAAAAACTTGTTTTGGGGTTTATAAAAATTGAGTTCTGCACAGTCAAATCGCAAAAGAAGAAGCATGTGTTTGAAATATCAAAAAAGAGTAGAGTATTCCCAATTATCACATCAAATTTTAGAAAGTCTGCCATCAGGATATTAGGCATGTCATAAAACTTACTACTCTAGTCTCCAAATTGTCTGTACAGACCCAGGAGTATTTTAAAACCTGGCAGTTTTGACCTATGACCTCAGGAAAATCTCTTGGCAATCAACATGTAAATGGCAAGGTGTGATGAAAACTGATTTGTTCATTGAAGCATATGTACAATCCTTGTTTCCCAGCTTGTAGTGACCTGAAGTTGAACTTTGCTATGCCCCTCAGGTGCATTTGTATTCTCTGTTGACCTCTGACCTCTCTGATGATTCAGCTCGGGTCAGCATCTTGTAAGGTATGACTCAGAAATTAAATTGTGTTTGTTGTTCAAGTTTTCCTGAATTCCAGCGGAGGATTCCATGGAAATTACAAAGTATCTATTTTCTATCCAGGATACAGTGTCATCAGATTGTTTCAATGTAAATCTCACATTCCGTAACAGCACCAGTAACAGTTCCCAGTACCACCATTTCCTTGAGTGTCAAGAACATTAACTTAATAGCTCTCACATAAAGTGCTCTCAAAGTACATTCTATTCAAATTAGATTTCAGCTAGGCATTGATTTGTGTGTTCCTGGAAGGTAGGCAAAGTCAGTACAGTGAATGTACCATAGGTGTGTCAAGACATACCGGTAGGATATGATTTAGTTTGTCTACGTTTTCTCCCAAATCAGCCATTCAGTTGTAAATGTTACTATGTTGATTATACTTGGTCTTGGCACTCTAAGTCATTTTGATGTCTCAAGTATATCCTGCAACACACCATGTGTTTTAGCTTGTTAGTCATTTTAGGAATTCATAGATAGACATTTCTGGGCATTATCCCAGTATCAGTACAGAAAAGAAATTAGCTGATCATCAGTAATAATTGCTGGAAGAATGTTAAAGTTCAAAGAGGCACTCCCATTTGGTAACATTTTTAAAACACATTTTTTTACTGCCAACGGTCGATATTTGACATGACGACTGCGCGCGGATCGCGAGATATCGATAAAAACATGTCCTCAAAAAAGTTAAAGTTTGAATTCCGGTGGCCCACCTGAATTCAGCTTCCGAACATAGAATGTTCGGCACTGGGGCCATTGTAAATTAAGCTATGGAGTACGAGTCTACGCTGACGCTGCTGTACGCCACAGCAGTACCACTCGCATCGGTGAGCGGTCATGTCCCATGGGAGAAAGCCGAGTCCTACTGACTCGGCAAAAAAACAAAAAACAAAGTTTGCTGATTCCACCAGAATTCGCATAGGTGAGTAGCACAGATAGGTTCAGTTGATACATAGTTTGCAGCCACCGTGTGGTATGCGTGCATACCACACGCGGCGGCCGCTATGTATCGAACCACGCGTAACTGTGTGGCAGACGACAAAATGTAGTCATCAGAGGCAACTAATATTTTACACGTAAAAACTGATATCTATGTGGTATTGTTTAAAAATTTAATACAACTGATTGAGAATAATGAAAACGACAAAAACTAAGGAGAAGTTTTAAAAAGAATTACCAGAGGTAAAGGCATTGATAATGATGTATATAAAGTCATCACAGTATGAGGTAAATTAATTGCGTCATTCGAACGTTTTTGGACTCCTTAGAATATCGTCAATCAGCACAAGAACACACTTTCAGGGGATTTCGGGTCATAACCAGAAACGATCGGATGTGAAAAATACGCTCGGGAAATGACATGTTTTTATCGATATCTCGCGATCCGCGCGGAGTCGCCACGTCAAATATCGACCGTTGGCATTAAAACGAGCGACCTAGCGGCCGATATAGCTCCGCTGTGTTTATGTAGAAAATAACTATTTTTGACACATGTTGATGAAGAAGGTGGAAATCTTTGATAGCTCAATGTAGTGGCCAGAAAAAAGTGGCTAAAATAGCTGCAAAAATACACAATAGAAGATTTCATTGTACTTTGAATATATCACATTGGATCATCCCTAAGAACATGTCAACCAAAGCTATCTGATGAGTAGTTTTTTGGAGAATAAAATTTTCTGACCAAAAATGGCAACAAATGCCCCAAAAAATAAAATTTGCAGATTTCATCATAATTTCAAAAGATCAAATTTAGTTCATCTATAGAAACCTGTATACCAAATTTCAAAGCTATTGAACAGTACTTTTTGAGAAACACATTTTTTAACCAAAAATGGAAAAAATTGACCCAAAAATTCAAAATTGCAGATTTCATCATTATTTCAATAAATCTAATTTAGTTCATCTATAGAAACCTCTATACCAAATTTCAAAGCTATCAGATGAGTAGTTTTGGAAATACACATTTTGACCAAAATTGGCAAAAATTGCCCCAAAAATACAAAATTACAGATTTCATCAGAAATTCAATATATATTACTTAGCTCATCTGTAGAAACCTGTATACCAAATTTCAAAGCTATCAGACCAGTACTTTTTGAGAAACACATTTTTGACCAAAAATGGCAAAAATTGCCCCAAAATTACAAAATTGCAGATTTCATCATAATTTCAATAAATATCATTAAGGTGATCTGTAGGAACCTGTATACCAAATTGCAAAGCTATCAGATGAGTAGTTTTGGAAATACACATTTTTTGACCAAAATGGCAAAAATTGCCCAAAAATACAAAATTGCAGATTCATCATAATTTCAATAAATATCATTTAGTTCATCTGTAGGAACCTGTATACCAAGTTTCAAAGCTATCAGATGAGTACTTTTGGAAATACACATTTTTTGACCAAAATGGCAAAAATTGCCCCAAAAATACAAAATTACAGATTTCATCAGAAATTCAATATATATTACTTAGTTCATCTATAGAAACCTGTATGCAAAATTTCAAAACTATCAGACCAGCACTTTTTGAGAAATACATTTTTTGACCAAAAATCGCAAAAATTGCCTTAAAAGTGCAAATTTGCATATTTCTGCACAATTTGAACAAATCTGAAATAGATCATCCCTAGGGACCTATGTACCAAATATCAAAGCTATCTGACTGGTAGTTTTGAAGGAGAAGATTTTTAAAGATTTTTTTACCAAAAATGACAAAAATTGCCTTAAAAATACAATATGCAAATTTCACCACAATTTGAACAAATCTGTCTGAAGTCACCCTAAGTAAACTGCATATCAAATTTCAAAGCAATCAGACAAGCGGTTTCAGAGAAGAAGATTTTTTTACCAAAAACACCAAAAAATGCCCCAAAAATACAAATATGCAAATTTCACTACGATTTGAACAAACTTAAGTGAGGTCACCCCAAGTGAGCTGCATATAAAATTTCAAAGCAATCGGACTTGCGGTTTCAGGGGAGAAGGCAATTGTTGACGGACGACGACGGACGACGACGACGACGACGGACGACGACGACGACGGACGACGACGGACGACGACGGAAAATCAACCTATTTGATAAGCTCCGCGTCGCTGACAGCGGAGCTAAAAATGTGTTTTAAAAATGTTACCAAGTGGAAGTGCCTCTTTAATTAACTGTGTATGTACCGGGGTAGCTTTGCTTGGCTATATCATACATGCATACCGTATGTACATAGCATGGGGTTTGTTATGGTGAATGTTACTGGGAATTTCCAATTCATTTCGCTAGGATTCTCCATACTAGATCAACACTACTGTATTACGGCACTCTGACATGAAGGACACTTCTGTACTTCCTAAATCATCTGCCTATATGTGTATTTTTGAAGAACAGCTGAAAGACACCAGTTGTGCTCTGAAGTAATGTACAAGTTGCTAGTTGTATTCTCTAAGTCAATATTGTTAGTGGCATGGAAAATGTCTGGTATTATTAAAACTTTACAAACTTTTGTTGCTGTGTCTCAATTATAAATATTAAATAAATAACATGCATAAGTTATAAATGATCCTTTATGAGTTCAATGGAGAAAATTCACCAATTGTTTATTAATATTTATTGTCATTTGTAATCTGTCAAAGCTAAAAAAAGTTTTATCTTGAAACAGGACAAACCGATATTAAGAAAAGTGAAGTGGTTTATACATGATTCTATTTACACGTCTGACTCAGTCTAAATGGATAAGCACAGGGGTTTTCCTTCCAAGAAATCCTTGAAAAAATTACCCACCATTCCTTGTCCATGGATCTTTTGATGGTATGAGTCAGTCATGGAAAACATGAACATGACCAGAGTATCGTGGTCATTATGTTGTCATCTGAAGAGTGACGTCATTACTTCTGCTTTCAAAACAACACATCTGTGATGTGTAAAGGACGTAGGTGTTCATTGTGAGGCACTGATGGTTGGTTTAGAAAGGCTTTGGTGTTGTTATACATGTAATACTAAAACATTGGATTGATAGTTTTCCAGGTACCGTAACAACTACTTACATCTGTTTTGAAATTTGATTTGACATTCATCCATTTCCTGCAGTCTCATAGCACCCTTCTTAGACAACCAGGTGACTGGATATGAATTGGTACGCTCTGTTGTGACATTTTGTTTAATTTTTAATCGCTGCATGAGTTAAGACGCAATGAACTTTCCTAAGCTGTGGCATGTGTATTTGATTAGGTTCACCAGGATTGTTTGTATGTAAAGTTTCTGTCATATGCCGTGAAATACTTAATGTGTTTTGAATAATAAATCCAAATTCTAATACTGTGCACTGTTGTAGACTGTTATGTTTGCAGTGAATTTGTAGACTATGGTATACCGGTAGCTTGGGATTGTGTGTATTGCATGCAGTTCAGAATGTCTTTGTACAAGTTGTAAAACCTTCACTATACATACTGGTATGGTGACATTGGAGGGATAAATTTATTGCCTGTAGGTATTATTTTGGCCTGTTTTGTGGTATTTGAGACATCTATCGCTGTCACATAAACTAAGGAAAGATCATCAAAATATATTTGCATCTATGCTGATGGAAAAGAAGCAATAAAAACACATTACCAATGCTCGTTCAAACAAAATGCATTCTCCGCAGAAGTCAATACAACAAGAATTTATTTGTAATTCTCATTCTCATTCTCATAATCAATATTGCTTGATTTGATGCAGGTTTTTCCTGGAAGAAATTTCATAACAGCTGCAACTGTATATTCTGTGGTAAACATGTTATGTTATAATACATGTACTGCATGAAATGATGTAAATACTGCATTAAATCGTCAAATTTTAATGTCTGCAATTATCTTACTGGTAATACATGTACAGAAGAGCAATGTTGAATGGGATGAACTGTCAGATTTACACTCTGTCTTTGAGTGCAGACCCAGGAGTGCAGATAAGTTTCAGAGATAAACATGTACACAAAATAAGTATGGTTTGGCAAGATAGATAGATGCAGGATTTAAACCTGGCTAATGTGATACTTGGAACAGGCATTGCAGGGTGGTGTGTTCCTGGTGGAGGCCGTATAACGCTGGGAACACACAGCCCTGCCATGAAGAGCTGGATTCAGCCATGATCCAGTCCTGTTTTGAGGAACAAGGAAGCACTATTTAGCATGTCGCAGTTTACAATTCAAAATTACTCTACTTCTCTTGACCTGTGTCAAATCATTATCAGCTGTCTAACAATTTCACTGTAAAGGTGTATGCACACATACTGACATACACACATTTACTCACACATTTAAACATGTACTCACACATATACACATACATGTACTCACACATACACATATATACTTACACATATACACATATACACTTACACATACACATATACTTACACATATACATACATGTAATACCCAGATAGTCATAATATCAATGCTTTAATACACAAACTTCATGCTGCATCATCATCAAATAACAACAACTCAATCAATACTCAGTCTGTAGGAATATAGTCTTGGCAGGAAGCAAATCATAGGTTTTGTCCTGATGTGTAATATATCCACAGAATAAAATGAACAACTTTAGTGAGATTACATAAAAAGTTACTTTGCAGCAGTTTTGCAGCCACTGAAATTTTCATTGAAATCTGATAAATATATACAGAAGGAGGTGCGTCACTAACCATATGTCAACTTTGTAAATGGAGTACGTAATTTGTCTCTGTGTCCCAGTAATTGTCAATTTTGCTATGAAATCGTTTGACAACATACTGACACTGGTCAGAATCTAGTCAATCTAGTCAGAAACTAGTCAGAAACAGAGTAAAACTGCTCCATTATGTTTGAAGCCATTTCATTAAAAATTTGCACATACGATCAGGGAGTCACCTTGCAACGTAGATGCAACATGTCGTACAGTTGCGTCTTATCTATACATGTCCTTGAATTATATCAGCTTTATTTGTATTTTAATCTATGCACTTGATAAATGTTTTACACAGCATAGGGTAAAATTATGAATATTCATATCATTTAAAATTCTGCAGAAAGGTACAGTCACTGATGTCTGGCAATACAACATGAACTGTTTGAATTCTACTTAGAAATTTGCTATAACCCTTGTCAAGCCAGGAGTGTCACTTTCCCATGTGTAGAGTCAGTCAAATGTAGTATTGAGCCAACACCAACGTGTATTTTTATCTGCTTGGCATACCATAACAGGTTTGGTCTGTAAAAATAATGTTAATATTATTTATGTTTTTAGGGCACTAAAACACACAGGGACATGTCATGTCTCACTGGATTTAACCAACTTGACCTGACGGTGACATACATGTACATGTATAAACTTGTCAAGATACAATATAAGGCAAGAAGCCTCTATTACCAATCACAATGTCAATAAATGGTATACAGTGACTTGGTAATGCTCATAATTAACGTAAATTAAGTCCATTGTTAGTATGCTATTAACAATTTTATGATTCTAAATAACACAAGATTGTCCCTCTTAAAAATAGTGATCTAATATTTTCTATATTTTTATTTGCAGACTAGCCTGTTGCCATGGGCAACCTCTTGAAGATTCTTTCCAAGGATGACAGTGCTTCCAAAATTGACATATTTTTAGATTTTGAAAGTAAGTAACATTTTGGTTTTCCATACATGTTTACTGGAAGGTCTGTAGCTCAACAGCACTCCCTAGTACAAAGAACAACCATGAGTAACAGATTGTCCAGTTTACCATGTACTCTATGTACAGTGTTTTTTATATGGAAAGTAAAGCTGGTAGATTTTAGGGCTAATGTGCAGCATCTTGTAAGCTTTTTGCCAATTGGTTGGCTGCAACTCACCATCACTATTCTATTGAATTATTTCCAAGCAGCCAATCAGTTACACAACAGTTCATGTAAATAATGATGATCTACCAATCAGATATGACCTTCTGAGCTGCTGCACATCAGCAGGAAATTTTACTGCTGTTCCATTATCACTGTAGTCTTGTTGCACCTGGTGTATCAAGCCAATCACATCAATGTTCCCAGGGTTCCCAAATTATGCATCTAATGTTTCTGATGTTCACAAAACCGTGTATGTCATAACATTTGCACTTGCATAGACTGTATGGCATAGTGGATACATCAGGATACATGGAGAGGTTTGGGTAATTAATTTTAACCAATAGGTTAATCAAGAATATTCCCTTGACCAATCAGAGACTTGCATGTATCATGACAGCTTATCAAAGACTTTGGTCCTCTCTGGCACATGTATGTGACATAGACAGACCTCTTGCATTAGCAATTCAGGTAACAAGATTTTAAGGTCATTGTGAGGGCAGAAATTTGTGAGTAAAATTGACTTGAAACAAGTCATGTTGAAGGAATAGTATTAGGTTACATGGACATTATCAGTAACTATTTGCATATTGACATCCAGGTGTCACATTGCATGTTTTCACTCAGGTCCAATATAGACACTGATATCCAATGACACATGAATCAAATTGAAGGTACACAACGTATGTAGCATTTTGAGTCACCGCATCTCAGTTCCCATTACATTGTCTGTAATCTGGTTATTTCTTCTTGAGTCATGAAATATATCTTTCTATTCAGAGTCAATCTGTCAGCTGTGACATCTTTCAAGTAATGTGGTGTCCCTTCTCCAAAATACAGACATGGCATTACATCAAAAGAGTGTTTTAGGATTTCATTCATGGTATCCATTCCTGTTATACATTTGTACTTGTTATCAAGTTTCATCAAATGTGATGAAAAAATGCTTTCAGACAACTGTCATTTGTAACAGTCATGCCAATAGTAACATACAGAAATTGAGAACAATTATCAAGAAAAATTTATCGTCTATAGTATATCATATAAACTGGGAAATTTTCCGTGAATCTCTTGCAAAACAAATAGATTACACAAGTAAAGAGTCAAGTCACTAAAAAAAAGCATTTGATAAACGACAAAGATACTAAAAGTAAAGTAAATTATTGCTGCAAACTTCAATGCTTGCACTCCATTAATTATTAATTAAAAAAGTTACCCTCAAAAGTGGAAAATAGCCATTGTTGATGGGAAGACACAGTGAGTGGAAAATAGCCATTGCTGATGGGAAGACACAGTGGGTGGAAAATAGCCATTGCTGATGGGAAGACACAGTGGGTGGAAAATAGCCATTGCTGATGGGAAGTCAGAGTGAGTGGAAAATAGCCATTGCTGATGTGAAGACACAGTGAGTGGAAAATAGCCATTGCTGATGTGAAGACACAATGAGTGGAAAATAGCCATCGCTGATGGGAAGACAGAGTGAGTGGAAAATAGCCATTGCTGATGGGAAGACACAGTGAGTGGAATATAGCCATTGCTGATGTGAAGACACAATGAGTGGAAAATAGCCATTGCTGATGGGAAGACACAGTGAGTGGAAAATAGCCATTGCTGATGGGAAGACACAGTGAGTGGAAAATAGCCATTGCTGATGGGAAGACACAGTGAGTGGAAAATAGCCATTGCTGATGGGAAGACAGAGTGAGTGGAAAATAGCCATTGCTGATGGGAAGACACAGTGAGTGGAATATAGCCATTGCTGATGGGAAGACACAGTGAGTGGAATATAGCCATTGCTGATGGGAAGACACAGTGAGTGGAAAATAGCCATTGCTGATGGGAAGACACAGTGAGTGGAATATAGCCATTGCTGATGTGAAGACACAATGAGTGGAAAATAGCCATTGCTGATGGGAAGACACAGTGAGTGGAAAATATCCATTGCTGATGGGAAGACACAGTGAATGGAAAATAGCCATTGCTGATGGGAAGACACAGTGAGTGGAAAATAGCCATTGCTGATGGGATTAAAGTGAGTGGAAAATAGCCATTGCTGAAAGGAAGACACAATGAGTGGAAAATAGCCATTGCTGATGGGAAGACGCAGTGAGTGGAAAATAGCCATTGCTGATGGGAAGACACAATGAGCGGAAAATAGCCATTGCTGATGGGAAGACACAGTGAGTGGAAAATAGCCATTGCTGATGGAAAGACACAGTGACTGGAAAATAGCCATTGCTGATGGGAAGACAGAGTGAGTGGAAAATAGCCATTGCTGATGTGAAGACACAGTGAGTGGAAAATAGCCATTGCTGATGGAAAGACACAATGAGCGGAAAATAGCCATTGCTGATGGGAAGACACAGTGAGTGGAAAATAGCCATTGCTGATGGAAAGACACAGTGACTGGAAAATAGCCATTGCTGATGGGAAGACACAGTGAGTGGAAAATAGCCATTGCTGATGTGAAGACACAGTGAGTGGAAAATAGCCATTGCTGATGGAAAGACAGAGTGAGTGGAAAATAGCCATTGCTGATGGGAAGACACAGTGGGTGGAAAATAGCCATTGCTGATGGGAAGACACAGTGAGTGGAATATAGCCATTGCTGATGGGAAGACACAGTGAGTGGAATATAGCCATTGCTGATGGGAAGACAGAGTGAGTGGAAAATAGCCATTGCTGATGGGAAGACACGATGAGTGGAAAATAGCCATTTGCTGATGGGAAGACACAATGAGTGGAATATAGCCATTGCTGATGTGAAGACACAATGAGTGGAAAATAGCCATTGCTGATGGGAAGACACAGTGGGTGGAAAATAGCCATTGCTGATGGGAAGACACAGTGAGTGGAAAATAGCCATTGCTGATGGGAAGACACAGTGAGTGGAAAATAGCCATTGCTGATGGGAAGACAGAGTGAGTGGAAAATAGCCATTGCTGATGGGAAGACACAGTGAGTGGAAAATAGCCATTGCTGATGTGAAGACACAATGAGTGGAAAATAGCCATTGCTGATGGGAAGACACAGTGAATGGAAAAAAGCCATTGCTGATCGGAAGACAGAGTGAGTGGAAAATAGCCATTGCTGATGGGAAGACACAATGAGTGGAAAATAGCCATTGCTGATGGGAAGACACAATGAGTGGAAAATAGTCATTGCTGATGGGAAGACACAATGAGTGGAAAATAGCCATTGCTGATAGGAAGATACAGTGAGTGGAATATAGCCATTGCTGATGGGAAGACAGAGTGAGTGGAAAATAGCCATTGCTGATGGGAAGACACAATGAGTGGAAAATAGCCATTGCTGATGGGAAGACACAATGAGTGGAAAATAGTCATTGCTGATGGGAAGACACAATGAGTGGAAAATAGCCATTGCTGATGGGAAGACACAGTGAATGGAAAATAGCCATTGCTGATGGGAAGACACAGTGAGTGGAAAATAGCCATTGCTGATGTGAAGACACAGTGAGTGGAAAATAGCCATTGCTGATGGGAAGACACAATGAGTGGAAAATAGCCATTGCTGATGGGAAGACACAGTGAGTGGAAAATAGCCATTGCTGATGGGAAGACACAGTGAATGGAAAATAGCCATTGCTGATGGGAAGACACAGTGAGTGGAAAATAGCCATTGCTGATGGGAAGACACAGTGAGTGGAAAATAGCCATTGCTGATGTGAAGACACAATGAGTGGAAAATAGCCATTGCTGATGGGAAGACACAGTGAATGGAAAATAGCCATTGCTGATGTGAAGACACAGTGAGTGGAAAATAGCCATTGCTGATGGGAAGACACAGTGAGTGGAAAATAGCCATTGCTGATGGGAAGACACAATGAGTGGAAAATAGTCATTGCTGATGGGAAGACAGAGTGAGTGGAAAATAGCCATTGCTGATGGGAAGACACAGTGAGTGGAAAATAGCCATTGCTGATGTGAAGACACAATGAGTGGAAAATAGCCATTGCTGATGGGAAGACACAGTGAGTGGAAAATAGCCATTGCTGATGGGAAGACACAGTGAGTGGAAAATAGCCATTGCTGATGGGAAGACACAGTGAGTGGAAAATAGCCATTGCTGATGTGAAGACACAATGAGTGGAAAATAGCCATTGCTGATGGGAAGACACAGTGAGTGGAAAATAGCCATTGCTGATGGGAAGACACAATGAGTGGAAAATAGCCATTGCTGATGGGAAGACACAATGAGTGGAAAATAGCCATTGCTGATGGGAAGACACAGTGAGTGGAAAATAGCCATTGCTGATGGGAAGACACAGTGAGTGGAAAATAGCCATTGCTGATGTGAAGACACAATGAGTGGAAAATAGCCATTGCTGATGGGAAGACACAGTGAGTGGAAAATAGCCATTGCTGATGGGAAGACAGAGTGAGTGGAAAATAGCTATTGCTGATGGGAAGACACAGTGAGTGGAAAATAGCCATTGCTGATGTGAAGACACAATGAGTGGAAAATAGCCATTGCTGATGGGAAGACACAGTGAGTGGAAAATAGCCATTGCTGATGGGAAGATACAACTTTTATGAAAATATGCTATCATATGATGAGTCCTTCAACCTAACTGTCAACAGTTCTTGAAATTTAAATCCAGGATTGTACCAAGTAGGAAAAGTGTTTTGTTAATGCAGGCTACATCATACTATCAAATTTCTCAGCTTTTTGAAACAAGATATTGGCAAGATTTTCATATATTTGATGAGCAAACCACTCAGAGATTTGTATAAAGTATGAGTAGTGAAAATAAATATAAAAATTTCAAATTAATGTGGATCCCTATATGTACATGAATGTCTGAAATGTTCAAAAATCATTATTTCATCCATCAAAAATTTTTTTAATCATAACATTTTGTTCACAGTCATAAAGATATCTAAATGTATACTTCAGTTCTCTAAATTATAGCATATATTATGATATATGACATCAAAACACATGCACTAATTGGATTTACTTCATTGGAATAATATACCGGGTAGGTAAAATATTGGTAAATAACAATCGATAAAATACTGTATTGAGAGAATAACCTGGTAGATGAAACTATAAACAGAGTTCAGTGTTACTTTTTACAGAATAAGTTACTGGAAAGGTCAGATATTTGTTATACAGTCTGGATTGAGAGAGGGGTTTATTTATTTAAGAAGGAAAGGATATCAACAGACAGCTTGACATATTGCCCTCACTGGGTTGGCTGTATTGACAGTTTCATTAAGACACTGCTATCAAGATTGAATGGAATACCACAGGCGTATTTCTCCCTGCTGTACCACCTCTGTGCTAGAATATAACCTTCTGTCAGTGTATTTTGTCATGGACAAGTACATAGCGAATTCTGCCTTGATTTCCCAGTCACATCACCAGATAGTATATAGACAACTTCTGCCTTGATTTCCCAGCCATATCACCAGATAGTATATAGACAAATTCTGCCTTGATTTCCCAGTCACATCACCAGATAGTATATAGACAAATTCTGCCTTGATTTCCCAGCCATATCACCAGATAGTATATTAGACAAATTCTGCCTTGATTTCCCAGTCACATCACCAGATAGTATATAGACAAATTCTGCCTTGATTTCCCAGTCACATCACCAGATAGTATATAGACAAATTCTGCCTTGATTTCCCAGTCACATCACCAGATAGTATATAGACAAATTCTGCCTTGATTTCCCAGTCACATCACCAGATAGTATATAGACAAATTCTGCCTTGATTTCCCAGCCATATCACCAGATAGTATATAGACAAATTCTGCCTTGATTTCCCAGTCACATCACCAGATAGTATATAGACAAATTCTGCCTTGATTTCCCAGTCACATCACCAGATAGTATATAGACAAATTCTGCCTTGATTTCCCAGTCACATCACCAGATAGTATATAGACAAATTCTGCCTTGATTTCACAGTCACATCACCAGATAGTACAAAGACAAATTCTGCCTTGATTTCCCAGTCACATCACCAGATAGTATATAGACAAATTCTGCCTTGATTTCCCAGTCATATCACCAGATAGTATATAGACAAATTCTGCCTTGATTTCCCAGTCACATCACCAGATAGTATATAGACAAATTCTGCCTTGATTTCCCAGTCACATCACCAGATAGTACAAAGACAAATTCTGCCTTGATTTCCCAGTCACATCACCAGATAGTATATAGACAAATTCTGCCTTGATTTCCCAGTCACATCACCAGATAGTATATAGACAAATTCTGCCTTGATTTCACAGTCACATCACCAGATAGTAGAAAGACAAATTCTGCCTTGATTTCCCAGTCACATCACCAGATAGTATATTAGACAAATTCTGCCTTGATTTCCCAGTCATATCACCAGATAGTATGTAGACAAATTCTGCCTTGATTTCCCAGTCACATCACCAGATAGTATATAGACAAATTCTGCCTTGATTTCCCAGTCACATCACCAGATAGTATATAGACAAATTCTGCCTTGATTTCCCAGTCATATCACCAGATAGTATGTAGACAAATTCTGCCTTGATTTCCCAGTCATATCACCAGATAGTATATAGACAAATTCTGCCTTGATTTCCCAGTCACATCACCAGATAGTACAAAGACAAATTCTGCCTTGATTTCCCAGTCACATCACCAGATAGTACATAGACAAATTCTGCCTTGATTTCCCAGTCACATCACCAGATAGTATATAGACAAATTCTGCCTTGATTTCCCAGTCACATCACCAGATAGTATATAGACAAATTCTGCCTTGATTTCACAGTCATATCACCAGATAGTACAAAGACAAATTCTGCCTTGATTTCCCAGTCATATCACCAGATAGTATATAGACAAATTCTGCCTTGATTTCCCAGTCACATCACCAGATAGTATATAGACAAATTCTGTTTGATTTCCCAGTCACATCACCAGATAGTATATAGACAAATTCTGCCTTGATTTCCCAGTCATATCACCAGATAGTATATAGACAAATTCTGCCTTGATTTCCCAGTCATATCACCAGATAGTATATCTACATGTATGCATTGTCAACATAGTAATGTTAAGGTGACAGCAGAAATGGTACCGAGAACCGAAATTTCCCAATTTTCCCATATCTGTAGCAAAAACACACCCTCTGTACGGTATAACATTATACCTTCACAAAGCCAATGTCAAGTGCAACAGACTCTAGAGTGTTCTCTTTGATTCAAGAAATGTTGGTATTTGGTTGACTTTAAGTTTGAGTGCTGTAATTTTTCCCACCAAAACTTTAGTGCAACATTTTACCAAATTTTGTGAATTTTTCTGTAATTTTAATCAAACGGAAATCACATATCCTTGGCCGCTGTTCTTTTTCAAAATTTTGGCAAAAGTCTGAAAAAATTTGACTGAGGTATATTCTGATAAGGCAACAAAAGTTGACTTTGGCGCTCAAAAGATTAAGTAAGGAAATTCGAAGAAGTTTACAAAATTGACACAGTGAGGAAATCTTAAAAGGCTGAAGATGAAGGGTGTACTCTCGTGTTTGTATTTGATTGTTTAGTGAAGTTACATCAGAAAATCTGAAAAATCAGAACAACAAATCTATAATATTGGAAGAAATGTAGGACAACACATTTGTCGTGTACGTTAATTGAGGTTTTGTGACCATAACTGTACCTGCTCACTGAAATTTTCAATTTCTGCTGTATTAGACATCTATTAGTGAAATCAGGTACAATTTCAATGTAGTCAGGCACATTTTCAGACTACATGTGACTTGACATTCAAGCACATACACTATACTACATGTATAACACATCATTTATCAGGTAGTGTAGGTAAGAGCTGTACCCAGCGAAAACAAGTGGCTATTTTGCCTTCCCAACTCACTTCTTCTTCTCAAAACAGAACCCTTGCTCCCATCCTTTCCATTCCAGTATGTGGCTTGCTCTTCAATTCAACCACCAACTTTTTATAGTCATGCAATCTACCGAGCGAACCTATATCCCTGCTGAAAATCTTACATCAAGATGCATTGAGAAAATGTAATTCTACAAATAAATTCAAACACTGTAGCATAAAACCTGCAACTCAAAACCTCAATAGCATTGAGTTTCGATAGCTTAGCTATCTGAATTCAGGAAAGCTCCATCTTTCTTGAGCAAATACTGGAAAGCGTAGTTATGTGTGATATAAGGACCAATAAAGTCATATTTGAGGAAGTTACTGGCCAATATCAACAAACTTTGTGCTGAGTAGCTGTAATAAACAGTTCTCAACAATTTGCACAGATACTGTAACACAATGGTTGATTTTGAAACCAGACTTATGACCAGTCCTTGTAATTGCATCAGAATTTAGTTTCCAAGACCTGAAAAGCTAATTTGTGAGTCAGTAATGCTGGGGAAAAAACAACCAACTTGCTTCAAGGTTGGTAACTTTATTGATAAAGTAATGGCAGAATTGTGACAGAGGTCAGTTGAGGTCAAACCAAGTGGGAAATTTACAGCCCTATAAAATTCCACCTTTTGAAAGTCAATCAACTTGTTTCTGTCACTGAGGTCAAAGGTTAAATCTGCCCTAAGTTACAAGTGGTTCCATGTTCAGGTTTTCTCATCATAGCACGTAATTTCCACCTAAGTAAGAAACTGGTCTTGCCAGCTTTCCTCATCATAGAAAAAGGTGAAACACTATAATCAGCCTCTCAAATAAATGTCAATGCTAGATTGAATGAATGTCAAATACAATCTCACTGTATTGAATGCCAAGACTTGCAGCATAGTAAAGCAACTGCTTAGCCGTCACAGTACAAACAGTGGACGCTTCAAACTTTACACTATATCCATTACCTCTGTTATCTATAAGTTGGTATGACAGAATACAGTGTTAGCCAGGCTTTCAGGGTAAACCAGATGCCAAAAAATATTATTGACTTTTCAAATACATAGAATTGACTATCATAATGTCCAATTGAATGAATGTCTTGATCTCAACTGACAGCTACCAGTATTACTTGTTCAACTATGTTGAAGTCCACTGCAAGAATGGAATATTTCTGGTATTCCATGATACAATATTGATCATAACCTTTGTTACAGAAAGTAATCTATGCATGGTGTATGAATAAATTCATACATAATCTTTTATGTTCTGCTTTCTAAGATTGTTTTTAAACCGCAGGAAGTCAATCTTGAACACAAATTCACATACACACATAAAGAGAATCTTTGTTAACCCTGTGAACGCCAAAGTCAATTTTTGGTCACCTTTATAAAATACACCCTAGTCAAATTTTTTCAAGTTTTTGCCAAAATTTTGATACAAAAATATAGCCAATGAAATGTGATGTTCATTTGGTCCAAAATTATCAAAACAATTTCACAAAATTTCATAAATATTGGCAAAATGTTGCATTTAAATTTTGGTGGGAAAAATTACAGCATTCAAAGGGTTAAAATCTGTAATTATTACAAAAATTATGTCTTCCGTAGTGATGGGAAGGGACAATGTCTTTTAATGATTATTGGTATGCTGTGAAACTGAAAGGCAGACAGACTTAAACGGGAAGTTCACCAAGACTGATGTTTATGTTTGTACTAGCATTGGTGTCACTTCTTCCGGAAAAGCCATTTTCGCCATTTGTAACTCATGCAATTTTTTTACAAAAACGGATAAAAAGTTGCAGAAGTTGCAGGAATGGGCTTCATCAACTGAATGTATTTTGAATCATGGGAAAAAAGCACCAGGCATTACGCTTTCATCACGAGATATGGCAGGGACCATCTTCTGATGGGTATAGCATTGTCATTCACGTTCACACAGGGCTGTGTATTTGCATACATGTTACTATTGTTTATGAACTGCGATGATGTTAGATGATGTTGCCAAAATTACACTGACAAAAATTTCAACTATTTCAACTATTTTTGCCCCAGGCCTTATTCCATGCACATGAAATGAAAATTTGTTTTCTTTGACTTTGTTTTGAACAGATGCACAGCCAACACATCCGGAGTTTGATGTTTGGCAAGTTGTAAACAGTGTCTTGGTCTACTCAGACAGAATTCTAGAAGATTTACAACGTTATCATGGAGCTGGTGAGGAAATAAGACACGTATGTATCATTTGAATTTGTCTGTGAAACTTTACCTTAGTGTTTGGAAAGTGAATTTGAAATGTCACTAATTTGTGAAGAAAATCACTTCATCATTTCGGTTTGACTGAAAAACAAACAATTCGCTGTGAAAGGGACTAGTCTGGATTTGTAAAAAAGCAAATAGGCCTGTATGCGTGACAAATCCTTTTTTTTTTCAACATTACTAGATAAACAAAAACACTTTCCATCAGTGTGAGATAAAATGAATTGTCTAATTTTAAATTATTAAACCTGTCAACCAGCATCAGTTCAAGGTATTGAAAATCATTATCTAATAGATCACTCAAAACAATTTACGTATTTACAACTCATGATTTCATTTCAGGCAATATCACATCCCAGTGACGGTGAACTACAAAAAGTAGCATGGAATGCGGTGGGGCCACTGGTTTCCAGACTTAAAAAATATTATGATTATTCTTCAAGTTTAGGTGAGTAATTTTACTAGACATCCAAGCATGATGTCAGAGGTATACAAATCATGTTTGGATGCAGACTTGCTTGTAACTACCTCTCAGGATTCTCATAAGTCCATTGTACATTTTCTGAGAAAATTGAATTTTCCACCGTCTTTCAGTAACGTTTCGGAGGTTAAGAGGTCACTGTTGCTGTGAGATTTTACCTGCTGACCTCTTGACCTCTCCAAACAATGGAGACGTGTTGTAGAATTTTAAATAGAGAGAGAGAGCTAAGGATTTTGACTAACACTGCAATAAATGATACACAGCAAAAGAGTCTGTTCTGAAAAGACTATACTCAGTACATTGTAATTTTTTGGTCAATACAAGAATTCTACCAGCAGTGGTTTCTTAACCCTGTGAGTACCATTTTGTCAATTTTTGTCGCCTATATCAAATATACACCCGTCAATTTTTTTCTAATTTTTGCTAAAATTTTGATAAAAATCTGAAGCCAATAGAATGTGATGTTCATTTGGTCCAAAATTGTCAAAAAAATTACAGAAAAATTCAAAAAATTGGTAAAATGTTGCACACTATAGTTTTGGTTGGAAAAATTGCAGTGCTCAAAGATTAATGATGTAAGTTGAAGGCATTGGGTCACCGGTTTTCATATCAACTAATCATCAAGTTTCACAGGGGGGATGGGGGTGGGGGGAGGGGGCACACGAAAAAACTGTCATACTGAAATGGGTATAGTGTATAGTATAGTGTAGCATAGCTGGTATGCCTTGTATAGGAAATTAGTAAAGTTGCCGTGACCAAATAACTTCAAGAGATTTTCAGCAGAAGTAGGTATCAATATGTACAGGACATGTTAGTGTGGTAAGGAACGCCTATCAAATGATGAATTTTATGATAAAAATTAAGAAATATTCCATATTTATGATTGATAATTCTGTTTTTTTTCAATTGTTGATCAGATGCGGTTGTACCACAGCTACTTCATGCGTTATGTGCTCCACCGTTAACACCAACACAACACTTGGAAACACAGCAAGCTTTGGCCAAACAGTTTGCAGAAATCCTACACTTCACATTGAAATTTGATGAACTAAAGGTAAGAAAAGATGAACAAATTCTCTGTTATTTTCTTCTTTTTTGAAATTAGATGAAGATAAGTGTACAAATGTAACCAAGATGTAATAAGTCATATAAAGTCTATCTTTAAAGTTTTTTACTGATCATCATAAACAGTAATCACAAAGACGATGATTTCTTGGCCACTTTATTAGCATTTCTTTTTCTTTTAGGTGTTTGATTTTGCCTCAGCCAAAGATTTTTTTTTGATGACCTTTAATACTGAACTCCATTCAGTGAGTGCTGCATGTATCGTACAACTCAATCAGGACAGCAGCCAGCAAAGCGGCCATCTTTGGAGCGCCCTCTATAGTCCAAAAATGAAACATACCCACCTTACTGTTCATGCCTGCATTTCAACTCAATTCACAATGTGCAATCAGTTGGCAGATTTAACAAAGACAGTATACTCTCAACTAAATACTACTTGTTTATTTTCAAATGGAAAATACATTTCACTTTCTGGTAAGGAGTATTTTCAAAATTAAGCAGTACACACATTTATGTGAAAGCCATGCAGTCAAATGAAAATGTTCTAACAAATGCTGTGTTTGATTCTGATGTGCTACTTCACAAACCATCAAACATAATGTTCTGAACTTAAAGCAACACATGTTACTTTGATTAAAAACAGTAAAATTTTTACAGGTGTGCTGTGAAAATCTACAAAATTTGATAAAAGTTGCTGCTTCAGTAAAGATTGAAACTCGTGAGCATTCTTTGCCAATATTGGATTCTAATGGAGAGAATCATTTTGAAATTGGAAAATTAATAAAATGTAGATGCTAATGTATAATTTATAAATAGGATTAAATGTAAAGAAGTAAATATCTTGTGAAATAACAAAATAGTCAAGTCTTGTAACAGAGAGGTATTTGCACTATAAGAACATATCTACTTTAAGAATGACTTCATAGACCATTACCCAGGATACCGGTATATCATTTTTAGCTTGTAGTTTATCTAAACATGTCATACATCCTTTGTATTTGTATTTGTAGTGTGTAAGAGTGTCACATGAGTGCTTTTCCGTTTGTTTTTACCTATTTACTTGTTTGTTTATCTGTATATTTGTTTATTTGTTTTTGCATAGATGATCAACCCTGCAATACAGAATGATTTCAGTTACTACAGGAGAACACTCAGCAGGATGAAAATGGCCAATCAGGTAAGCTGTAACATTTATCTTGATCAGAATGACCAATCAGGTAAGCTGTAATATTTATCTTGATGAAAATGGCCAATCAGATACTGTAACATTTATCTCGATGAAAATTGGGTAAGCTGTAGCATTTACCTCAATGAAAATGACCAATCAGGTAAGCTGTGGCATTTTAAGCTGTGGTTTTAAATAAACATTTACCTCAGTGAATAGCGGTATTTCCAAAAGTTGTAATATTTCTCTGGCCTGTACCACTGATATGATCTACTCAACTGACTGTGTCAATATATGGCCATCTGGTCATTTCTCATGTCAGTGTTTTCCATACCTGTGAAATATACACTGGAAGTTTCCTGTATATGAAAGATACATCCAGGGCATCAAAAGTATGCGTTTTAACTCATGACATTTGTGAACTCTTTAAGTCAATTTAGAAATATCTGACAATTTCTTTGAATCAACCCTGCACAGTACATACTATATGTCAACTTTTATTTTGTCATGAAAACTAAACGATTCAGTGACATTTCAATATAGTCTAGAGGGTACACTGTGTGTCAATAACAATGTCATATTGGCTTTGAAAGGTTGTCAGCTTTGCCAATTCTGCTGAAACTACTTTGCAAGCAAAATTTGTACCTTTGACCCCCCCAGTTTCACTATAGTTGGATTAGTCTAGCATAGAGAAAACCACAAAGTGTATATCAATTGCGTTTGTAGCCTAGGGTGAGGGCGCTTTACACTCTCACTTCCTGTTCCAACCTTAATGGCGATTTGCTGCAAAATATCTCAACCATGGGAATTTTTCAAATTCACTAAAAAGAAAATTTGGTGGCTTTCCAGAAAGTGGGAAAAATACACTCTACAATAAGATTGTTTGATTCTCTGTGTATGTTAATCTGCAGAGATTCTGATGCCACTGTGCTGATCTCTTAAATAGATTAAACATAATTTTCTGATTTTATAGTGGAAACATTCCAGGCCTGTTAAGCAATTCAAATTCACAATTCTTTCTGTTATCTCTATCATTCAAATTATTTCCATATTTTTCCTGATTCCTGTTGTTACATGTGCTATCATTAATCCTCTGACAGAATTCTCTATGATCTTGAGTGGCTCTTTGAAAAATAACTTTATTTCAAATTCTTCATGTCATTCCATATTGCAAATATTGGAAACTTACATGATGACAAAACTAATCCCATTGATACTGGGTTTTTTTTCACAATAGGACAATGCTGGCGGGGATCCCTTTGATGTCAACAATGAAGTAGCCAATCGTATGTCACTGTTTTATGCTCAGGCAACACCCATGTTGAAAATGCTCAGTGATGCCACAACACGGTTTGTTGCAGAGGTAAGTAAACAGCGCCCTCTAAGGCCAGATATGATTTACATATGAAGCTCAATACAATTCTCCATATACCAGTATATAAGAATTATTAAAAACCGGATAGACAGTGGTTAATGGCAATTTGCTATTGAACGATCATTTTTAGCTGTCACCAACTCAAGTTGAACTGTAATTCATTCAAAACATAAATATGTTTTGCAAAGAGACTACAAACCAGTAACTTTACATTGGGAAAAAAAAAAAGAAACTTTCAATTTCTAACCTTGATTAAGGTGGAATGCACCTTGAGTACAGATATTCCAACTCTCAAATTATTACCATAGTCTTTGTTTCTTTATAAAAGTACTGATTTTTTTCATTATTGGCATTTCAGAATAAGAACCTTCCAATAGAGAACACAACGGATCTGTTAAGTACCATGGCAGCTGTCTGCAAAACTATGTTAGAACATGAGTAAGTAGTCTTTTTTATTATATTTTTGCTGAACCAAAGTGTATGTCTGCAATGCAGCCACTATAATGTACACATTTGTGTTAGTCAGTCTCTCAAGTTCACAGTCACACACCATATTTGGATATTTCAGGTAGAGGTACCTGATATCTTTCAGCTTTCTACATCCAGTCTTTGTTTGAGAGTGTCACTAAGATTAAAAATTTCATACTGACCGATGAGATTATAGTACTTTATGAAATGTGTGTCTTTAATTTCAAATAACATGTGACTAATCTCTGATGTTAGCATTGTGATCTTCCACTCTGATGGCTATGGTGAAATCAAACAAACATTAATAAAGTTAAAGGGAAATGTGCTTCATCAACAGCAAAATCAACGGTGGAGCTCCTGTGAAATTGATCCATTCTTTCAGAATATTAGAAGTCAGCACAATTTAATATTTGTCACAGTGAATATTGAATATAACATGACTTTCTCAGCAAAATGTATTCATTATCTTATGCAATATTGAATTGTTGCCAACCTGTGATGACCCCACATGAATTCAAATTGAATTCTCTATCTTGTACAATGTTGTGTAAATTATGGCTTCTCATAACAGCTGGTGAATGTAAAATGTTGTCAGTATCAGTTAGTGCAAACAAATACACACCAGGAGTTTATTTGAGCTTCTTTCATGTTGTTAGACAGTTGGAAACAAGTTGTTCATTGGCTTTGAATGTATGTTATCCCGGGGATTGAGTCTCCCTTCTAACCCTTCCACTGTCAAACTTTGGAATATTCCCATTGTTGTTAATGGATGGGAGGACCTCAATACAGGGATATAGGGGTGAAAGGATGAAATGATTAATCAGCATACATATGCAAGGCACACACCTAGTGTCCAGAGGTCTTATATGTCACCACAACAAATGTCTCTTAGGATAATCAAACATATAATGTTGAAAAATAACGGAAAATTTGAAATACATTTTTATTACAGTCTTACAATCATACACTGTAAACACATCTACCACCATTTTGGACGTGTGTATTTGTAACAAGAACTCTCATTGGTTGAAATATTGTCTTTAAACCAATGATATGCATTTTACTTTCTGCATGTCTCATACATTGATATGAATAACAGTGCTGCACAGATTTGTTGAAAAATCTGATTATAGGCAAGATCCTACATAATGACATAGCCAATATTTCAAGGTAAATTAAACAAGAATTATCACAATGAGATTGGAAGCCAAGGAGACACACAAGAATTATCACAATGAGATTGGAAGCCAAGAGACACACAAAGATTATCACAATGAGATTGGAAGTCAAGGAGACACACAAAGATTTTCACAATGAGATTGGAAGTCAGGAGACACACAAAGATTTTCTGATGAATGTGTTTCATTCTAGAGTTCACTATTCAAGATTTGAAAATGAGGACACAGTTCTTTTCTGCCTTCGAGTAATGGTGGGCGTCATCATTCTCTACGACCATGTCCATCCTGTCGGCGCATTCGATAAAAAATCCTCAATAGATGTAAGTATCACTCTTCAAAATTTCTCTGATATTTTTAAAGTGTTACTGCAATCTAATGAAATGTTTTGCACTGATGCGTTGAGACCATAATGTAAGATTACTCCTACAGATATTATGTTGTGAAATGTATTTTAATGAAATATAGTGTTCTCATCAAGGGAATTTTTAGGGGTGGGCCACCCCTCCATTTTTTCACGCAATCTATTCACACATTGATAACCATTCAGCAGAATACAATTGTCACAATTAATTGTTGTGCAAACTGATGTAAACTGACAGCTCCATGGATTTTGCCAAGCTGTTGAGAACATTGAAACAAGAGACAAGTGAGATATAGAACCATGGTGCCCTCAAACTCACAAACTGTGTGCATCAATTGTAGAATATTTGAACATCTCTACACATCAGCCATTCACTACAACATGTACCGTGTAAAATTGTCCTACATCAGGAAAAACTTTGAGTAGGTAGCCTGTTAACTTAGCTGCAAAATGGCACACTGTGTAGTACCATATCTGATGACATATTTTTCAAAATATCACTGTTGCATACACTACTCTGTATTTTCTTGGTGAATTATTTGCATATTTATAATTTGCATTTCTTTAAAAAATTTGCATACATTTTTGTATCTGGATTATATTTTTAGTATTATTGTTAAAGGTATACAGTCACCTGTAATCTTAATATGCCCATATATGGTCAAAGGGGCATTCCTTGGTATTCAAACTGCCCATGTGAGGGCGCTGCTTTTAAAAAGTGGCCACCCGCTTGAAATCTGTGATTGGTTAGATTTTCTCTTTCCATGGTAAGGGACTGGTCAGTTTCTTCGGCCTGGGGGGGGCGGTGGATTCATGGGGGGGTCACCCTGTTTTTGACTTTGGTGATAGGGGGGGTCACCATGTTTTTGAAATGCCCAATAGGGGGGGTCAGTGTGTTTTTGAATTTCGACACAGACTAATCATTGCCTAAATTGCATCGTGTCAGCCACAAATTTCATCCAGTTGCATTTTTCGGCGCGCCCTTCGGGCGCGTAACTTTAATAATAAGACATATTTTTCAGCACGCCCAACTTTAACATATCAGGCATACATATATCAGAGGTATATGTATGTTCAATATTTTTCAGCGTGCTTCTCGAGCACATTACTTTAATATAATATCAGACATTTTTCAGCACACCCTTCCTGTGCATTACTTTAATGTACAAGACATCTATATCAGAGATATCAGGATGTTTCATATTTTTCTCCGCGCCCTTCGGGCGCCATACTTTAATATATCAGAGCTATATACCAGAGATATCTTGATGTTTGTTAAGTGAAAGTGTACTATTATGAAATCTGCATTTCATATGAAAAGCATGACAAATTCCTGATACTTTTCTGTTCTCTCTATGAGAATTCAGTATGAGAAAGTAACATGCACAAGTATCAATGTTACAAGAAAAGGTCATCTCAGACACTGCACACATCAGGTTTGGCTAAAATGCCTGTCTATGGCTCCTCAGGAGATTTAATTGGATGGCTGGCAAGTCTTAACACCCATCAAAATTTTTGATTTACAGCTTTTTCCTGTTTGATATTAATGATTGACATCCATTTCAGTACAACAGTTCAGGACATCTGGTTAAGCATAGAAAGTGTGAAATACATTCACAGCTCATTCAAAATGTACTGTATTCAAACTTTAAGATTGACAATTTGAAATTCCTATCTTACAACTGACATGCCAACAATTTCATTAAAATGCTTAATGACTGTTAAAATATAAATGTATGTAAAAATATATATATATATATATATATATATATATATATATATATATATATATATATATATATATATATATATATATATATATATATATATATATATATATATATATGTATTACAGTATTACCTGTATATTTAACATATTACATATTACAGTTGTCGCGTGCAGGGGGGGGGGGGGTCACCCTGTTTTCAAACTTTGGAATAGGGGGGTCACCCTGTTTTCAAAATTTGGAATAGGGGGGGTCAGCCACTTTTTGACGTCGGCAAAAAATAATCCACCGCCCCCCCCCCCCCCCCCCAAGTGGAAGAAACTGACCAGTCCCTAACTGTGGCAAAAGGTGATAGTATGCCTTTAATGTATGTCATGCCTATAGTATTGTCACATTTGAAGTAATTCATATTTGCAAGTTTATAAGATTTTGAATTTTGCATTTTTTATTTTCACAGATAAAAGGTTGTATAAAAGTGTTGAAGGACCAGCCTCCAACAAAAGTGGAAGGACTACTGAACGCACTCAGATACACATCCAAACATTTCAACGATGAGGGTACACCCAAAGCTATAAAAGCCATGTTGTCATAGAAACGTATTCTGAAGATAAACCAGAGGTGTTACTATGGTGACAAATTTCAGAGTACCAAAGTAGGAGAGATAGATTTTAATGTAAATAGTAACAATTTTGGGGGGCTATCAATGTGTTTTAATATTGCTATGGAAACCATTTAAAGAATTAGAGAACTTATACCTGTAGAAATGTTCAATATGGGATGGGTGGATGGTAATGCTATTTGGGCAAAATTATTGTCACTTTTTATTTTGCATGATCTTTACTGTGCACGTGTCATTTCATGGCCAATTGAATGACCTAGTAAGGACTATAACATGACTATAGGTGATGACATGGGTCAAGCACAGAGTTATTATTACGCCAGAAGGCTTATTCAATCAGGGAACTCCCAGAGTTCATTGCTGCAAGGAACGACATGTGATAAAACAGAGTTCACAAAATTTCTTTTGTTTTGTACTTCATCCTTTTTGCTTCAATGGAAAGGTGTTAGGCAACAAAAGGAAACATTTTCAATGTCAAGTTCACTTTTTAGCTGTGAATATTTTGTGTGCAAAGAATACTTGGCCAGACTAGACCAGTCTTGGTATTTTGGAATTTTTTGCTGTGTTTCCTATTTTCAAAATATTTCATTCCTAACATGTTTAAAGACCATTCAAAAGGTCATTTCAGATCCGTTACCATCTAGATATATATTTAATCAGAGATGTTAACATGTTTCTTTCTAAGACACAGTTTTTATCAAATTTTGTGATCCTAGATTCTGTCAAGGTCAATCCAACACATAGCAACAGAATCAAGAAACCGTTTTGAAGTCTACAGATAGACAAAATCATCTGAATTTTGTTAAATGTCTTTGTCATCATTTTCAACTTCTTACACATTTGAAAGCATGCTATTCAAACCAAATGTTGTGAACATTTGTATATTTTTCACTCCGACAGTAGTCTTATGAGATACATGTAGTAATGAAAGCATGTATTGGCATCAGTGAGAAGCAGTATGTCCAGACAAACCTGGTAATCAGAGGAACGGTTGCTTTAATTTTGATATTTTTGTCTTGGTTATTTTGTTATTATGAAAGGTTACCTGTCGTGATTATCTTGCGAGTACTGAACAGCATGTTGGTATGATTAGAATCCAGTAGTGGTCTAATCATTGTAGATATCATAGACATTGTGGAAACCCTGTAATTTGCTGTGATACAGTGCATCACTTCATGATTAGATATCTAGTCAATGATCACCTGCAAGTTTGTTTCCAATGCAAGATGGTAAAACTAAATTGATTCATGCAAATGCTTGAGAGATTCAAAGTGTGTGAAATAATTGATCAAGTTGTGACGCTGACATCTGCAAGAAAGATTTTAGAGGGCAGGATTGTCAAGATTGTCTCTGTTCATTGCAGCGTGATTGAACGATAATTCCATGGGTGATGTCGCAGTCATTGCTTAGCGCCCTCATACAGTTGATAATATTATCTTTTGTTTTTCTATGCATTATCCATTACACCAGCACTTTAAATTGTTTTGTATCTGTACTGATTCTGTGGTATTTTTGTACAAAGTCTTGAAAGAGAGTCTACCAATTGATAATCATAGTATTCCTTTTTTCACAGAGGAAATTAATGAAGTAACAATAATGTGCCAAACATGAATCATGAGAAATAAAATTAGATGAAATGATCAGTCTTTATAATGAGAAAACAAATGTAAAATCATGCTGTCAGTGTTTATAGTCTGTTTCAAAATGACCCCATCACATATCAATGGTAAGAGAAACCATTATATAGGTTAGGTGTGAACAACTTACAGGGCCGGAATTTTTTAAAACCATGAATGATTGTGTTCCATAATGTGGTGTTTTTTTGAATAGGAGAAAGGTGTGCATGCTGTATATACATTACTGTTGTTTCATCCAGTGATTCAGATGTGAAATCTTGTAGAGAGCCGTCATGTCTTGTGAAGGAGGGGTCAAATATTGACAAACATCTGCTAAGCCGAAATTGCAGAAAAATTATTCATGTAGCCTTGTTTGTTCTGTGATAAAAATCCACATGACTGTTAATTGACGAAGTAAAGTGTGGTGTTTTTAGAGAAAATGCTTCCATGCTATGCCAATTCCGGGAAAAGAAGCATGCCAAAATTCTGGAATTTGAAAACAGTTTGCACGTGCTGCTGACCACTCCCCTTTCAAGATATGATTATCCATCACTAAGGAAAGTAGTGTTGACTGTAAATCTGTTTAAGTTTCAGAGTAAAGTTGAAATTTTGTGAATGTTGTATGTAACACTATGTCAATATATACAGCAAGGATTATACAGTCATTTCTGTTTGAAAAGTTTCCGATTGCAATCGGTACAAAATCTCAGTGTGGCTTGGGATCTGATTGTAAGTTGTAATAATGTGATTTCAATTGATGTAAAAGATGTGAATTGAATATTAGATGACTGTCTATGGCATTGGTTTAGAGCAAAGAAGCTATACATTATTAAATAGATTTGTACAGTTTTTATCTGTCCATATAATGGATTGCCTCTGAAATGTGATGCACAAGTTACTACAGACTAACTACCCCAGTCAAGCAGCAGTTTTATTTAGCTAGTTTTTTTATTACAGCATCAACAACAAACAAAATAATATACCATAGTATTGCCCTTCTTTACCATGATATCCCATAGTATTGCCCTTCTGTACCATGATATTGCTCCTCTTTATCATGGCATTGTCCCTCTTCAATGACCATACTATTGTCCCTCATTACCATGATATTGTTCCTCTTTACCATGACATTGTCCCTCTTTACTATGATATTGAACTTCACAATGGTATTGCCCTCTTTACCATCATATTGCCCCTCATGACATTGCCCATCTTTACCCTTGTAAGTCCAGATTTTGGTACAACCCCATGGTGTTCATCTATAGAGGTGAACTTTCCATGAATGCAGGCAGGGGTTTAAGCTTTCAACACCTGACTGCCAACAGTCTCTACAACATGTCAAATGCTAGTGAGCAGTGCTTGGAAACAGTTTGAGAAAGTAGACAGTTCATCTGATTTTCTCCTACACACTCACTGATACATGAAACACAGAATCAGAAAGCATTGATCAGTACAGCACTGTATTGCAATATGATATCAGAATGCTCTCTCAGTACCCACAATTACTTCCCCCCCCCCCCCTTACCTCACTCCCTCCCCCTTCCAAAATCATTGATGCATTGTTGGATACTGGATAGAAGTCCCTGGTGTAGTGTAAGGAGATAACCTCTGTATGATGGACACAGTTGTACACTGTTTGTACACTGTTTGTACACTGTTTGTACATAGCAGGACAAGTTCACAGGCTCACCCTCAAAGTTTTTCAGGTTGACATGCTCAGGTGTTAGGTCGGTGAACTCTTGAACTCAAAAATGCACATAAGGAGAATTTTTTCTTTTGCAGTCGATGTTTCTCCATATTTCAGTAAAATTACACAATCTTAATAATGTAGCCTTCATACTTTCTAGATTATGTTCAAGTGTTACAAACAGTATATTGTGGATTTATGCAATCTGTTTTGTCTGAAAATCCAGTCGTACAACTTCTTCACCACTTCTCAGTGACAGATGTTGTACTCAATTCCTGGTCACTCAGTTCCGTGTGTTGTGTACATAAACCAAAGTTATAATAACATTTTTTTCTGGTTTGGAAGAGTTTTTTTGTTTTTAATAGGAAATGTTCTTACAACGTTCATCAACATATAAATATTCAAGAAGTAACTTGTTTCAGTGACTTTATTCTCACAATTGAATAATTTGAATGTGTACAATTTTTTTTACAGTTTTTTCAGTTTTAAAATCTTCTCACTGTCAAATCTAAGCAAACCGAATAAGAATCTTTAGTTGGTGAAATTGTTATGTTTGCTGTAAGACTACAACTATCTGAGTTGAGCTCACAGTATCAAAGGTACACAACAATGTACAGATATATGCAGTGTCTCTTACAGTCTTTAATGCCTGGGAATGGGAAAATACCATGTCTTGTTTGCTTCTTGTCGTACGTCAATCTATGCTCCCCATTTCTTGATAGTCTGGGCCCTGAAAACTATTAAAACAATTTGGTTTATCCAACAGAGTGCAGTAAAAGGGGCTCTGATTGTGTTTCTGACTTAAATTACTTCTGTGAACCTCATCACAATCCAACTTTGGTGTTCAAGGTATTTTGTGGTCTGTACCCTTGAAAGTTGGGTGTGTGAGGGAGACATGATCACTGCATTTGACAGGAACAGCTTCAGATTCAGATTCAGAGAGTAATGCCAAAGTATCTGTTCTTCCAAATTCTGTTCTTCCTTCAACTAATCTATCATCATCAGACAGAGACAGCATGACTTCAATATATTACTTTGGATCCATAAACAGAAATTGCCAGTTTTTTTTTTGTCTTTATCATGCCAATGCTTGTGTCTTTTATCTCTGTGAATGTGTGCATTTGATTCAAATTCACCAGG
The DNA here is from genome assembly GCF_041260155.1 of Ptychodera flava. Lineage (NCBI taxonomy): Eukaryota > Metazoa > Hemichordata > Enteropneusta > Ptychoderidae > Ptychodera > Ptychodera flava. The sequence continues at coordinate 44,940,322 of NC_091932.1, read as the reverse complement.
TGCCGTGCAGACTGGTCAATTGTGGTCAAATGACAGATATCTGCAGTAGGCGTAGGAAAAGTGAAAATGTCAATTAATTTTTGGCATTAGAAAATTAAAAGGATACTATTGAAATGTATTCTCATCTGAGGCTCTCATACATCTGAAGGATACATGTAGACAGAAATATTCCAGGGAAATAATCATGTTTCGCCTTTTCAATAATGGTAACTCTAAGATTAGATTGAAAAATAAAATTCTGAAGTGGGAAAAAGAAGTTTTCCACAGTCTCTGAATGTGACCTTTGATCTTTGGTGGTTTTATGTAAATTAATTATTGACATAAACCAATCAGATATTCAAAATCTTGCAATATCAAACAGCACTTTGATAGTAATTTTGTTGTAATTTTTTATTGTGAATCTGAGCAGATCGCTAAACCTGACCTTGTGGAAGAATATTTTAGGGTTTTTTTGACCTTTTGTTTTTTTAGACAATTACAACATGTAAACTTGCTTATCCTTTGCACCTTGCCAAAATAAAGGGGGTCAAAGGTCATCGGATCTTTGACCTTTAAATTGCAACTGATCAGGTGACTTTGCTGTACAGCCCGTTGTATTTGATTTTGATAAATGATTTTGTAGCTGTTTTTATGGAAACTGAAAACAAAAAAATTGTATCGTAAAATTTCAAATAACTACTGTTACTTCACTACACGTTTTGCAGACAGGCTTTTTTTTTAATCTTGAAAAATTTTGATGCAGCATTGTAAAGTTTCCTTTCTCAATACGATGTGAATTTTGAAAATTATGCTTACTTTCAATTGATATGTAAATAGCTTACTTCAATGAATATTTCTGCTTTTCTTTCAAACTTCATGAAAACTTGTGTCTAGGACTTCCACTGAGTTAGTGCCTATGGATATTTTGACATAAATTGTTGTTGTTTTGTTTTTAGTGTAAAAAAACCAAACAACTTGATATGTAGTGTTGAATCATTGTGAGCAGGATGCGTTTCCTAGCCAATCAGAAAGCATGTAACAAACCTGCAAATACCGATCATCAGACTAAAGCAAGACTGAGGTTGGTTGGCTAACCAGAAATTATGATATCCACATATAGAATAGCCAATCAGAATCTGTCTTGCTCAGTACTGGCATTGATTTAGTTTGCATCAAGTGCTGAAAGGAGGCAGATATTGCTTCCCTTGTGTAGTTTTTTAGACAATGTTGTATGTGTAAACGGGGTTAGGACATCTTGTGAAGTGCCCTCAATGTTCAGGAATGGTCACTACTTGAAAACTAAATGTAGGTATGACTCTCACTCTACTTAGAGACTTTTTTGAAATGCTTTTAACTGAAGTTGAAAATAAATACGCATGAACGTCAACGACTACTTGAATTTAAGCAGTTTTATTTGATGACTGTTAGTTAGGTATGTCTGAAGAATACATGACGTCTAGTCCCTCAGTTTGTAGTCAGTGTGTGGTCATCATTTGAGTTTAGCAAAACCTTTCATTATTATCACTTTTAGTAAATCCTAAAGTTGACACTAGAGTCGATAAATGTGGCACTTGGTGTTTTCCTGTACATTCACAATGCAGTACACAATTTCATCATCTGATAAGGCCAACTTTTGCAAATAGTTTCACATTTTGTGAAATTACAGACAACATTACAGTGGGAGACTGTCATACATGTACATTCATATCTTCCTTGCCTTCCAATACAAGCTGTTTTGTTATAGTGTGAATATGTCAGACATTCCAATCAATTGTAATCAGAGAAACTATTATTTTGAGAAGAGTCAAAACTTTCTGTAACCTGGTAACATGGATTGTGAATAGAAAGCACTAAATTATTATGTTCTAAATTGTTTGAAACACACTGATACAAGTAGATGGGCTGGTGACGACCTATGACCTTTGCAATGCAGGCTAGTGATGACTGATGACCTTTGCACTCTAGGCTCCTTCTACCTTCCCATACAGGGTCAGTGGCTGTAACTTTTGGATGATTCTGCCAAAAGCATGTTGCAATATCTACTATTAAGCTTGTTAGTGCAGCATCTACACACAGTCAGACCTGTCTTAGTTGTCTCCCTTACAAAGCAATCATTCTTATCTCTATAATGGTCACCTTGCAGCATTCCTATGACATTTTATCCTCTACAGAACAGCCACCTCTCTTATGTGGTCATTGGCCACATGGAATTGCTCCAATTTGGAACAAAATCTGTGTACATGTATTAATGGTCAGCATATCTGACTTTGAGTGACCTCTGCCAAAAATGCTTTGAATGGGAAGCACGAAATGGGTCAATTTAAACTGATTCTATGGCTGCAAAATTATTCTTTCAGAAATAACATGCATGTATCATGATTTTCATGAGATATATGATATTGAACTCTATTTACTACTGTTACTGTTCCTAAATTCACCACTCAGCACACTGCCTACACTGAAAGTAATATACCAACCCTGTAGAAAGTTCACCTCCATATAGTGGTCAGAATTTCCTTGGTCCCTTGGGTGACCTAAAAACACAAGTTTGACATTTGAATTCTAGTCAAGACAAGAATTCCATGTCAACAATATTGATACAATTTACACATGTACAGGCTGAGTTAACAAAGCTAAATCATTTGTATCTCAACATGCTTTGCAGAACAGAACAAAAAACTGTAGTTGACATTATTTTAAATAAAAATAGTGGAAAAGTCATCAATGGTTTGAGCTACTGGCCGTACACAGAGCTGTATGCTCATTGAAAGTCCGTGAACTTTAAAGCGTCCTGAGAAAGTGCTTGAAAATGAAAGAAAGTCCAGAAAACTGATAAGCCGTTGAATTTCCCAAACCACAAAATAGTTGATCATGATTTACAAAAATAAAGTACATGCTGAATATGATATCCTAAAATTGGTGTTTTGGACTTCAAAGGAGATTGCTGATTGAGTCCACCAATTTGAATGTTTGGCCCCTTTCAACGGAGAAGGTCGTCGGAACTCTGGTCACAGGTTGTCAGGGACCCCTTCGACCGATGTAAACACTGTATAATAGGGGTATGTGAGCGGTTGATGAAAGTTAAAATATGTTTGTCAACAATGAATATTATAAAATTTAAATGTTGCAGCTATGTTGATGTGATGCAGCTAGATATCATGCATGATATACATTGTTTGTAAACAGGAAAGTCGCACACGCGCAGCTGCGACGACCCCCTCCCTTTTAACCATCAATGGCATGGTACAATCGTCGTCTTATATCGTAAATAATAATCCGAGGTTGATGTCCGTAACTGAAATGAAAGTTAGGCAAATATTGAGCATAAAGTGGTTAGAAGTGGGGTTGCGTGATGGCGCCATCTCATGGCTTCTGAATGAAAGTTTGCCTAACTTTGCAATACCGCTAACTGGTCTGAACTTTGCAACCGATCAATGAGACAATGGGCGCTTTGTGAGGTCTAAAGGTCTTTTGAATTCTAAGAAGAGCGGAAATTCGGCTAGCAAATTGACAGCTATGTTATAAATGGATTCTTTGAGCACTGATACGTTTTCTCTGACGGTTCGCTCAATTTCTTCCGCCAAGCCCTGATTTTATCGATAATCTCCAAATTCCGCGGACCTGAACGTCGCGAGTGCGCTCGTTCGCGTGTCCCCCCGATACTCCACACGCGACGAAACTACTCATTCGGAAACAACAACAACAAAGGCTTATCTGGCCGCGTTGCACCTGTATGTTAATCAGCTTTATTGATCTCCTTGCCTTGCAAAAAAACACCACAACAATTAAGTGGCTTGGGAGCGCCTTTTCTACGATCTATATAGCGGTTGTATCGTTTGGTCTAAAATACCCGGCGCGGCTTTGTTCACTGACAAGCCCAACTCATTTGATCTCCTTCACGCATTGATTTAGTGTAGGCACAATAAACTCAATATCCGGTTCGATCACCTCGACCCAACTGCCAGCCATCTGTCAGAAAAAGTAAAAACTTTTGGAGGAAATCCTCAAGTTCTTTGACATTTATGGAATTGATCTGTGTCTACGGGTCGCGCAATCGTCTGACACCTTCTGTCTCCCTCCATTGTGTCCGCGCTTCGTCTCGTTTCCATGGCGATCGTTGTTTTCATTGCGAAGTACACAAAAACAAGGGCTGTTGAAAAATGAATTTAAAGGGACAAAGAACACATTTTGCTGTTTGTAAACATTATCAAAGAAAATGTGACTGTGTGGGAAATGGTCCAAATCTGAATATCGTCACTCTCAGGAACAATGGGCCTTAATTTCGAATTGCAATGAAATGACAAAAAAGCAGTTTGCCTGCTATTTATTGCCCGGCTTTTTTCGCATCATGGTATCATGGTCCACTGAGCATGGTTGAAGGATGCAAACTGGTCTGCGATGAGCCATAGCTGATGTTTCCGGTCGACAAAACCAACGTACTCACCGCTGATGATAGTGACATTTGCATTAAACGTCACGTTTTTAGATTTCGTCATGGACTGCAGTGTCTTCCAGCGCTGGTACTTCTCAAAAGTGTTAGCGTCGTGTTTTGTGTCAGTTTAACAATGTGCAGACGGAGCTGGTAGACTTATCAGACGGACAGGCTATGCATAGAGCAGATGATACAAAATCTCTCTCTCTCTCTCTCTCTCTCTCTCTCTCTCTCTCTCTCTCCACACACACACTCACAGAGTCGCAAGGGAACCAGACATTGCTAGTAACATCACCAAATCAAACCTATCGACTATATTTGTTGCGTTCATCTAGCTTTAATCAGCGATTTGACAAAAAGATACCATCACGTTTCCATGTCAACTAGCCTTGAACTTTGTACTGGTAAAGTCATTATATTGAAAATGTCAGGGTAGGACTTCCCATTGGCTCCCATTCAAACAACAACGGACTCGCTGTTCGATGACCCACTTGGAAACAAAAGTCAGGAAAAGATAGCAGTGTACCCGCATCGATTGTCTTCGGATTTGCTCATCTCAATTTAACCGCACGACGCCACAGTCCCGTCTTTTCACTTTTCAACTGAGGAAAAGGGGGATTATCTCTGACGCGGATTGTTGGCTGTAATACTGGATTACTGACAACTAACAGTGTCAGCAACAAAACCAAACAGGATGGATGGTGGAGAGAGAGAGAGAGAGAGAGAGAGAGAGAGAGAGAGAGAGAGAGAGAGAGAGAGAGAGAGAGAGAGAGAGAGAGAGGAAAAGATCGATTGTCTGATTTACAATAAATTTCAAAACGTTTACAAAACACCCTGGATGTCAGGTTCATTTGTATGCGCATTTGTCCATTTGTGTCGGTGAATCTAAGAGAATGCGAGGTCAACGGTAAGTCCTTTTGGTAGAAGCGGAGACAGGATGAAACATAGTTACGATTTCAGGAATGTTATGAAAATAATGATCGATTTCTTGTCAAAATTCAGAGGTCTCGCGGCATTGGGCCAGGGAAACAATATAGTTTTTCTCCTTAATGACAGCAGCAGCTAAATTGTTAGATGAAAAATGTCTTTGAGTACGGCTTTAAGTGTGCTTGTGTTCATGAATAGATGTAATTAAAAAAACAATATGAAGGGATAATTAATGATGCTGTAGACGAAGCTTTTCAATTTCAATGAGAAGTCAAGCAGTGTACGCGCCATCTCAGTAAACAACACTTAACTTCTATCACAATAATGTCTGTGCCCTCCGGTCACGTGTTCTGCTCATCCTTGGATAGTCCATCGATGACATTACACAATTGGAATACTAAATGAAAAGACGAAAACGTTATCAACTTGATAGAGGGTTTAACCAGCTTCATACAGCTTCTGTGGTTTGCCAAAGTAATTGAATTGGTAGTTACGGTGGTGTTTGATGATATTGCATGTCATTTTACGAGATATTGCTTATCCATTATCCACCGCTTTAGTTTCCCAGGTTTTGCTTTTATACGTTTTTATTGAAAGACTTCATTCACACTGGAGATGCCCAACACTCGATCTTATTTATTTATTTACTGGCTGGGAAAACGGGCAATTACAGTTCCAGCAAAAGACATAAAGAACTAACAAAAAGCACAACAAAGAAACAAAGACAGTAATAACACAGTTAAAAAGAATAATCATTGGTAAAAAAAAACAGAACTAAAAAGAATAAACATTATTGAATAAAAATCTGCGAAATTGCCCATAGTTACAATGAAAAATATTAAATTCTCATTGTTTAAAATAATATTCAAATTTTTCACAGTTCTTTGTAAAAATGCTGAAGAATGAACATTGACCCTTGATATATTAGGTTTAAAATGCTGTTTTGAATGCAAAGTGCGAGAAGGCATATGCAAACAGATACGCTCTAGAATTTCGGACCTTATGAGTTAAAAAGACCTGCAGTATTTACTTTCGCGAAGCCTATCGTCAAAAATTGATCCTAGTCTCACAAAAGTTTCATGAACTTGACTGATATAGTCATTTCAACAGATTTCGTCTGCTTCAAGTACTTGGCACTTACACTTTTAAAAAGTGATAAAAAATGTTTGAACAAGTCATACCACCGTCCTATGAGTCCGAAATAAGTTAGATATTCTTAATCTTCACCACATTTTGCAATGGAATCTCAGCAAATGGAAAGACACAGAGAAAAGTACTAATAAGCGAATTTTTTCAGTTTTGCTGATTATTCCTTGAGTAGTTATCTCAACTTTAGAAGGTGCGGCAATCTCCGATGACACATATAACCGCCCAAGAATATTTTCATGATATTGAAGTCGATGTAAGTTTTAACTCTTTCTTGTTTCGATAGCCAGAAATCCGCGAAACTCCATAATAATTCAGTATCACAACGCTTTAGGAAATATCTCAAAATCTCCATCAACATGACAGACTAAAGATAAAAATATTGACATCAATGCCACTTGATGGCGATTTTTTTCCTTCTTGAATCGAAAAATGGTAAATTTAAGTAAGCGAAACGCTTGATCGAGAGAGAGATTGCACGGATATTGTGTCCGGCATCTTTGAGATCGTATTGATGGTAAAGTAATTGTTACATCTCTGGAGAAATTTCCATATAATCAATTATCTTGGTAATTTACTCTCTACAAAGTCCAATCATAATAGACTTAGTATTCGGAAACCATCCGTCAAAAACTTGATGCCCATTAGACGAGTCTGATCTGCAGTCTCGCGAGACTACTTAATAGGTAGCGTGAACTTGAGCTCGCATCTAAATCATTTAGATCAACAACGTAAGCTTCCCTTGCTCCGTTATGTCTTTGTTTCGGTCAATTTCACCCAGCGCACCAAATATTACGTTTCTGTGATTAATAAAAAATGAACGGCACGTATACATTTCCTGCCAAATTCAGCCTGTATCTCGCTTTCCTCGTCACATCAAAGCATAAAATGAGATAAAAATATGCAGAACTATTGTAATATTTGTTGTGAACAATACAAGTACTGAAAGAATACAGTAAATATAAGTATATGAGTGTATATATGTATATAAATAGAGCTTTTTTAAACAAAGACAAACACAGACACGCACACATACAAACAATCACAAACACTCACACACATACATATATATATAAAACATACATATATAATATAATATATATATACACATATATAATATAATATAATATATATATATATATATATATATAGGGCACATTGTATACATTTTGTATATATATATATATATATATATATATATATATATATATATATATATTCTTCTTACGTACACATTAAAGAACACATTAAAGTTGCTAGACTCCATGCTCCTGCAACATAACTTTGACACGTTATGGTCCACGGTGACTCTCATGAATGACGTCATACGAACGTGACGGGAGCTCCAGTCATGTGACAAAAGTATATGTCAAAATGTTCGAAAGCATCCCTGATTGATTTCCTTTAAAAAGAAACAGTTGCACCCTGTCAGTGTTGGCCGTTAAACTGGCATCTCTTGATGTGAACGTCGGCAGCAGCATTGCAAGGCCTCTAACCATGGGTCACCATAACTTTGTTTCTCAGCCGTATCGTTATCTTCTTTACGCGGGAACTTTGCCTTTTTGACACTGATCTTCTGTTACCAGGGATGCTAACAATTATAAGCGACAACAACTTAGCACAACCATTGAACTCACGAGTACAGCCCTCCATGATACACAGCGGAACACAAACTAATAAACGCTGTCAAACTCATTTAACCCCAGAGTTATTTTATTGGACATCACTCTTTACAAGGCAATATAGAAAATACACATAGCAACTGCAACAAACAGCAAAGTGCTTCTACTGGCTACTACTGATCGGTACATTGCCGTTGTGTGCCCCAATATTAATCCTATCGTGTTCTTATCACTCGCCTTGTAATCATGCGTACATTTTGTCTTAAATTCGTGTACGCAGGACCAAGTCTAATATATGTTCCTTTGAAACTGAATACAACTACTGCTGCTCGGCTTTCTCTGTTGAACATCTCGAGCGTTCCCGTCATGCACTGCTTGACACCATTTAGGATATTTCCTCGGAATGGCATCACACACTCGTACGATTTCTCAACTGCGTTTTCTCCGAACTAACAGTGAAATCAACGTACTTTTCTGACTTTTACGTGAGCTGGATCGTGGAAGACCCACAACGCTGCTGTGTTGTAGGCTTGGTAGGAATGAATTATAGCGCCATGTGTGTGAGGCTGTGTTTGATTACAGTGTGAGATCATTTACTTCAAGGCTGTTTTCATGAAAGCTCTCAGAAACCATACAAGTGCAGAGATGGACTTACAACACGGGTGTTCCGTGTTCCTGTGTTCCGTCGTCCTAGTGGTTGCCGCTTGTACATGTTTCACATACCAAATTGCCGATACGACCTTCCAGCAGAGCGGTTTGACTACTGTTTTATTACAGTCATATATCTTGTGTCTGACCTAGGGAGACTAATCAGATACAACTCGAAGGCCATTCCAAACATTAGCGTGAATATTTTAAGGTGAACTGTGATGGCACAAGTAAAAAACACTTCATCGCAAGACAATTCAACAAGATTATAATTTAAATTAACTTTCCTTTCTGAAAATTAACATCGAAAAAAACTAAAACCGAGTTGTTCTGGACTGGACTTTAAAACCAGTGCTAGATTTTCATTAACTTGGTCTTGTTTCTTGCTTGTATGTTCTTTGTTTCGATACGTGACATCAGAAACTACATCGCTCTGAAAATTTCGACTGATGAATTTCTGTGGCAACAATAATTCTCTAGTTTTTAAAGCTACTATTTTTTAAACCGTGTTTTGCCTCTCTTTGATAGTAGTAAAATCTCAATGGGTTACCATAATAGCATATTCAAAAGGTCACAGAGGTGCTATCGGGCGCTCAGCGACTGTTAATAGCATTTCATTAACAGACAAGCCAGTTGAAAACCAGTACTCACAAATTACTGGCACGTACGTCTCTAACAACGGCGTAAAACGACCCACGTACAACAGACGTGCGCCAACCAACATCTACGCGTGCACATGATTTGCATATCAATGGAGATCACAGTAGAAATAGACTATGGTGATATATTTAGGAAACGGGCGAAAAAAAAAGTTTGCGGGAATCGAAAAAATTATAACGAGAGACGGGAAATCTTTATTGTACCACTGTAAATAAGATGAATTATTCGAACGTGTGTTTGATTAAATCTTGAACATCGTTTTAGAAATAAATTTTACGAACATATTTTAATGTTTTATGCATTTACAAGTGTAGCTTCTTTTTGCCAGAACTTATATCGGCCACAGTTAACTTTTAGTAGAAACAGTTAATTAAACTAATGACTAACTAACTAAATCACTAATCACAACCGTTTCAGTCGTGAAGAGGAGATCAAAATACAAACCACGACCCATTAAAGAGTTACCAAATGGAGAAATAAACTGAAAAATACAGCAACTAAAGTATGATGAAGAACAAATCTTATTATTATTATTATTGTACTTGGGCCTCAGCCCAAGTACATTTGTTTTCATTCCGTGGGAAAAAAACTGTAAGGTATAACCATTTCTCGCTGAGACCAGGGAGGGCAAAATGTATTGGCTTCATCTTTCTTGGCATAATAAATGGCGTAATGATGTTAACTGAATGGAAGTGCTACTCTCAGCCAGTCTTGAATAAGTGAGATGTGAATATAAATGCTTCTCTATCTGAGTTTTGGCCACAAAATCTTCTGAATATAATCAAAATGTGCATCGAAATGCAACAATTAATGCACCCTCCGTTTCCTAGGCGATGGCACGACCCTTGCTACACCCACTGGACGAGCCAAAGTGGGAGGGGTAATTTCCGTTTGGTCGAACAGGAGGGCTCGAGACCAGAATTTAACATTTAAACTTGAAACATGTTTAATCACTGACAAGATGTGGATTAGTGTTAATCAAAGAGAAAGTTTGAAAAGGAAAGGTTTTACATCCCGGACACAATGAAAAACATTACGACTGGAAACTGTACCCCCGGTTTAGAATAGTAATGCCCACAGCGATGGAGAACACTTATCCTTGAGCTGAGAAAACCAGACCATCATTTCGAAATAGAGCTGCAGATTCGAGAAGCTCGTTAAAAATAGCTAGGTATACCCCAAAGGGGTGTTTTCGCGTCTTGAGGGCAAATTTCGCCTCCTTCATTTAGAAATCGTACGTTTGTTTTTCCAGGGGAACACATCATTTGACACAAAATTTGCATGAAAAGGGGTCGCCAGTAAGCACGTGGTCAAATCTGGCATAAGAAACAATATGAAATGTTGGGTAAAGCCAGTCCAAAATAAACTGATTTGAACTTTTGTGTTTTGTAATTTATACCACTGCAGTAACATGACTTTTTTTTGACAACATCACACAATGTAATACGTTTTGAAACTGAATACTCCGACGTATTCTGTGTCCCCTTTGCTAAAAAATACGGTATGCCGATTACCATGTAAGGAGATGATGACGTCAAGACAGATTTGTAGTGCGTTTGGTCTTGGATGGTGCACGAAGTTTTGTCGAGGTAGCTTGTGTATTTATTTCCTAAATGGGAGATATTAGGGTCGATCTAAAAGAAGGCCGAAAAATGTTATGATACTCTAAGCGAGCTGAACTCCAATGCGAATGGTTGGATAATTTGGAGGATGTCTAGACTGATCTCGTCTCATTAAGATTATTTGGCGGTCAGTATTGAATTTCAACTGCGTCACAAGTTTGCGTCGAACGGTCAACGAACGATATTTTAGAAATCTGGAGACATGGCACATCGCAGTTTTATTTTAGTATTTTATATTTTACAAAAGATGTAAGAAGCAATGATTTTGTTGAAAATCTGAAAAAAATATAGGAAGATTTGATCGCGAACACATTTTCACTTGGGGGTCAACTAGCCCTGCGTACGATGCTGTGTGTTCCGCTACAGCTAACCGCCCCGCTCACCACAGCCCTGCAAAGACCCGTACGTTGGGTCGGTGACTTCAAATCCATTTTGGGACTTGACGTAAAAAGCCAAATTACTGCCGAAATTCAGCGTTCTTGGGCCCAAGTCGTATCCCAGCCTACCTCAGCTACTCGATCGCTTCCAAAAATGACAGTCTTTTATCACTTCTCGTAAATAACCGTCGATGTCGGCAACTCTCTCGCTGGCCCTGCGTACGATGCTGTGTGTTAGATGTAGCACATAGCATCGTACGCAGGGCTAGGGGTCAACATGGGGTCGCAGCCATGTTGCCTCAAAACTTATTTCTGTCTGCACTCAAAACTCAAAAATGTCGCATATGAACCTGAAAAATCGATGTAATTTTGTCAAACTTCGGCGAAATTTCAGCCTATAGACAAAATTTCATCTAGGTAAGGTAACTTTACTGAAATTTGATCGACAAATAATCCTGAGCTTGAACGTGACAGCTCGCCTTCTCCGGGAAGTCAGCATCCGGCCAGCTGCCCATATGGCCGGGTGCATGAGATTGTTTTCAAGCGACGGCGGCAGACCGTACGGGGCTCTGGATATGAACCTACTGCCGGTGTAGCTGTAATAACTGTTGCGTTGTTTTTAATCACCACGGACGAAGTCCGAGGGGACTTATAGGTTTGGTCATGTCCGTGCGTCCGTTCACGCCTAGTACCCAACCCCATACAGATGCACGTCGATTTGTTTCACAATGCTTTCAAATTTGGCCGTGTTAGAGGACTTTTTAGTTTACACCTCCATAGACTCCCATGTATAAGGCAGTTCTCCATAGATTCGCATGTATGATGCCAAGAAAAATAAAAATTTAGTTTCTCATCGTATTCATATTGCCTAAAGGATGCAGTGACACAGTTTTTTTTGTCCCCACGGATAAAGTCCAGGGGGCTTATAGATTGGCTCATATCCGTCCGTGAGTCCATCAGTCAGTCCATCGGTTCACGCAGATATCAAAGACATTTTGACAAAATATCATGTGACCTTGGTGACCTTTAACCTCAAATAGACATTATTGTCCATAACTCAGTAACCACAAGTGCTAAACCTTTCATATTTGGTATGATGGGACACCTTATGACGCCACATATTGTACTCCATTAATTATGTGCATATCTAATTATCAGCGAGCCAATAGAGCAAGAGGTCTGATTTCTGGTATATAGGGATAAGTTAACAATATAATTTGTTTGACAAAACTTCACGTGACCTCAATGACCTTTGACCTCAAATATACATATTTGTCCACAACTCAGTAACCACAAGTGCTACACCCTTCATATTTGGTATGAAAGGACACCTTATGACACCATATATTGTACCTCATTAATTATGTGCATATCTTATTTTGAGCGAGCCAATAGAGCTAGAGGTCTGATTTTTGGTATATAGGAATAACTTAGCAATACAATTATTATGACAAAATGTGACGTGCCTCAATGACCTTTGACCTCAAATATATATATTTGTCCACAACTCAGTAACCACAAGTGCTACATCCTTCATATTTGGTATGATAAGACACCTTATGACACCACATATTGTACCTCATTAATTATGCGCATATATAATTTTGAGCGCGCCAATAGAGCTAGAGGTCTGATTTTTGGTATATAGGAATAACTTAGCAATACAATTATTTTGACAAATGTCACGTGACCTCGATGACCTTTGACCTCAAATATATATATTTGTCCACAACTCAGTAACCACAAGTGCTACACCCTTCATAAATGGTATGATGGGACACCTTATGACACCACATATTGTACCTCATTAATTATGCGCATATCTAATTCTGAGCAAGCCAATAGAGCTGGATGTCCGATTTTTGGTATATAGGGAAACTATAGGGTAGAAATCTAAATATGCCCATCTAAATATTAGACATCTACCATCGAGAACACAAGAAATTTGCTGTAATTTGAATATTTAAGGAGTTTAAGCAATTCCCGCTATAAATAAAGAACCCCTGCCTCAAACTCCACAAAAGTTGCTAGACATATTTTGCCGTTGTCATGCCATTGCTTCGTTTAATAACCAGTTAATCAAATGCCTCATTGACAGGAGGAAATTCAAGACCATATTTGAATAGTAGTATATATTGTCCTCAAAATTACTCTATCACGGCCCAAGTACTCATTGCCTTCAGCAATACTGCCTTGTTATTATTGTTATTATTATTATCTGTTCTTTTCTAATGTTGGTGTTGTCGGCGTCATGATCTTAGTCTTCGTCTCTCAAAATCAAAGGTATGTAATTATTCAAGTTCTTATGGACAAACTAAATAAGGTCACTTGAAAACGGTGTTGAACACTGTCACAGATGTATATCATATATTAGACCGCTAGCGCTTGAGTGGGACCATCTCTCTCTCTCTCTCTCTCTCTCTCTCTCTCTCTCTCTCTCTCTCTCTCTCTCTCTCTCTCTCTCTCTCTCTCTCTCTCTCTCTGCTAGTTCGGACCCTTGTGATTTCGCTTCATGAAAAATGTAACAGGCTTTATGGCTTTGGCCGGTATTTTAATGAGGGACTTAGGCTCGAACGTTAATAGACTAAACAATGACATTGTATAGCAACAATGCCTGAAACAGGCTTACAATCTTTGAAATTTCAGCGTCAGTTATATTCAATGCGTGACAGTTACGTGTTGAATTTCAATGCGGAGGCGTCATCTTGTGTCAATGTACTAGAATTTCAATAAAAAAACCAGTGTATGTTGCGTGTAGACTCTTCATCAAACCTCCTCCTCCTCCTACACCAAAACCTAAACACCCAGCCCTCTATCCCCCCCCCCGTTATTTCGTCGAACTCTCTCTGTCTTTTCTTTAGCGCATTTAAAGTTTGACGTTCGATCGCATGTTCTGTCCTATTTAGACTTTACATTGGATGTGTTCGATTGCGAATTGTCCTTTCACGCTGAACCCAGTCAAGGTACTTTGATTACATAAGGAGTAACGCTAATCTCCATATGAATAGCGGCGCGCGTGGCAAACGCGCGCCAAATGGAGATGTTAATGTTGCGTTAGACGAACAGCTGGTTCTTTGCTCACTGGTCAAAAACCTTGGGAACTTTAACCCCAGATTTGATTTTATGTATATGTTAACATGGCAGGGAATCTTTGATCTATTTAAAACCTCTTAGCAGTACGTTGTTGTCTACAACCCACCTGCCGTAGTGTTTTTGTTAAAGGTTTTGCCGCGGTTTCTGAAGTGAACAATACAACCTTGGCTCAGTGCCAAGACAGTAACAAGCATTCATTATTCAAGTTGACTCATCATGGCGTCCGTTGCCATGGTATTTCAGACCAGAAGTAGATTTGTCTGGCACACACAAACGTGCTGTGTCTGGATTATAGAAACTATATTTGTCTACTGTCGAAAAAAATTCAGCGTCACTGTTTAATGATTCAAAATCCACCGGTACATTCTCAAAATTATTTATAAAATTTGACTGATGCCACTGTTCACAATGGAACGTATTATATACAGAAAGGCAATAGAGGTGTGTCTACACTGGTGTCATGTATTTAGGGTCTCTGAGCACTATGACACTGTCAAACATTATCAACAATCGCATTTAACTGGAAAAACTCGCATACATGTTCAATCTTTTTGTTCTAAAGATCAAAATTCACCAAAAAATACAAGTATATATCTCCATCTACTCAATCATCCAGTACATCTTTCCCAGCAGTAAATACTTAACTTATGTCCCATACTTCATTGAATTCATCTCATAAAAATGTTCCTCCCACGTATTTTGTTTTCAATTTATAGAAGCGTTTGGCACCAGGTTCTTATTTGAGAGTGTAATATATTTGTGTTTGTTTAATTCATGATTAAAAACAATCATAATATCGTACTTGACATGCATTCAGTACTATTTTACAGAACTGAAGTTACTGCCTGTATATTTTTCGTTTAACAAGCACTGGCAGATTATCCTTTGCACTTCACCACGGTTTTATCGTCAGCCCTGTTAACCATTTAAGCTCATTAACTGCCATTAAAAGAATTTAAAATTTCAACAAGTCTATTTCTTTGATGGGTGAACCATTACGTTGCCGCATTTCCGCCTTCGATCGCCCACAAAAATCTCTATTTTCCTTTGTTCGACATTTCGGCACCTGTTTGGTTGGCAACCTGCCAACGCGCCGTTGAGTCATGAGCGCCCGCTTGTGTTGAGCGTATGTGCAGGTACTGGTACCACTTTTTCACTATATTTATGCGGAGTTATTTTTGATCGAGAGGAACACAGCCGGCGTTTCACATCCGGTCTGATCTGTTATGTCGATTTGTCCAAGCTTGGCCCAGAGTCGAACTTTGGCTACCGGTGTAATTGATACTAGTCAACAATGATTCTTAGCAATCGCTTTAACTGTCTGATTATGCATGGGAAATATGTCACATGTAGCTCTCTGTCCCTGATAATTACAAATGGTATCATATTCGCATTTAAAATATCGAATTTCAGATAACGACGCGACGTGGCGGGACCAACAATTTTTTTTTTATCTTAGAATACGCACGACAAGACAATGGATGGCTAGACAGTATAACAGTTTGGGGGATGAATTGTTAAACGACAAGTAAGAAATTAAAGCATAATCAAGTGTTTTGCTCCCATTAATAGCGGGGATTAGATCCTCATGCATCACAACTACGTCTACTATTGATAATATCAGGCAATAAAAATTGTTTGATAGCATTCAAAATGGATGGCATTTAAATAAAACACTGTGTAAGAGTGTGATGTTTTCTCCTATTTTAGTGGTAGAGGGTAGTGATGTATTACAACAATTTCATGTCGGGAAATATTTTGACAACAGTTTACATCATTTGTAAGATGTCAGAAGATCATACCACGATATGGTGGTGATTAATGTACAGTTTCATCCACTAATTCAAAATGAATCAGTCATACTTAGTGACACGAATAGTATGTGCAAGCTTTCAACCCCCCCCCCCCCCCCCCGAATGACGTCACGCGCCGGATGGCTATGACGTGGCTGTGATATGAGTAATGAAAACACAGAAATAAGCCGATGCATGAATGAAAACGATATTTTTGTTCTGACATGAGTGTCGCCTGATAATAAATCAATATTGTAAGGTTAGATGATGGCGGTAATTCGTGACTTGATTATTTGCTCTGTACAAATATAGTGTCTGGACGGACTGGCATTCAATTCTAGTCACACATAATTAATTCAGCTGGTTGGAAAACGTGTACATTTTTTAATTGATACGATGATATGACTTCCATGTTTTACAATTCGACTTTACGCAATAAAATATTGATACATATTCGGTAATTTCATCAAAGTCCAAAGTCAGATAGGTTGTAAACCTTTTTACTCACTATCATAGTTTAATTTTTCACTGAATAATGTATAATTCCATTTCATTTAACGAGTTCCATGTGATTTTATTTTGGTAATATTATTTGTTCTAAAATATTGTACATCGAGTCGGCTTTTATGCCAACTTAACTTTTGATGATTTTTCACTACATTTCTTGTTCTACTCTCCAAAGCATGCAGGGATACACAGTGTTGAGCTTGTCAACTCAGTCCGTACACATGTAGACTTCCACTTTGTTGACAAATGAATTATGGTCCGGACTAGAATTCAAATGTAAACAATAAAGTACAGCGCGTTTTCCAGCTATGGATACTGTGTTGACAAGGTAACTATAGTTGGTGTTTAACACGCTTTGCTCCACACAAGAACTTGCAATTGTCATATAAATTAATATAGTGCAACACAAGTAAAATTATCAAAAGTTTCAGCTACTGGTCCTTTAACTTTGCGTACTTGTATTACATGTATTAGATACTTATGGACATACGTATGTACACTAAATACGAACGTTTATAGATATGCATTCATGTATTGATGTATATTTACGTGCATATATGTGCACATATTTCATGATATATATGTGCACATATAAAGGCACTTAATTTCACATAGAAAGGAAATACGCTCATATACTATTGCGTGTATGTATTCAATATCTTTGTGATTATTTGTTTGTTTGTTTGTGTTTGTGTGTGTGTGTGTGTGTGTGTGTGTGTGTGTGTGTGTGTGTGTGTGGTTTGAGTGTTTTTAGGAACTTAGTTTTATACCTGTGAATTAACCCCTGAGCCTGAAAATCGATTGAAAGCTTTCTATTATCGTATTTCCATTACTTTTCTGTCTGTCTAGCTCTGTAGTTAATCATTTATTGCGCGATTATCTGAGGATGGAGTGGTTAACCTATTTACTGTCAGCCATTGACTCTATCAACCATCGACATCCCCACATCAACCATAAAATGTGTGTTACATTATCTCCTTATACTTTTTGTAACTCCATCTTTAACATCGCTCGGAAGAGAGGAAACACCATACATTTGTCCTCTTTGCCCGTAACTTGGAAATATGAAACACAATTTTTACCCATACTAATCATACAGGTCCTGCTGTCATATCTGCGGGTTAACAGCGTGTGTTCGTTTCTCTCCACTTATCAAAAATTTACATATAACATCCTGAGATAGCGAAATTTGGCTGAATTTGTAACCTTTGTATTATCAGTTATTGAAATAATTCTACTCGACACTTAATGATCGATCACTATGTATATTCTGATTAAATAAAAACGTCCTGGGTGATAGAAGTAGATCTTGCTAATAATATACAATTCCACGGAAGGAAAACGGCTTAGAATTGTGACATCTTGTTGACATCATCCGTGGTCATGCGCGGCAACTGCTCTCACGGCGAAGGTCTGGGATAGTTTTATGATCAAGGTGGATGGGTTCAACGACACGCTTTGTCCCATGTTCAATGCATGTTTTCCTGCCCACCTCAACGCATTCAAGCTAGCAGCTACACTTCACTCACTTCTGTGTTACGGAGTCAAAATATCTTTAGGAAGGGTTTATGATTTGACTGCGATGGCGTTCCAACGTCAAAACAGATACAAACTAAATTTGACAGGGATTTCTTAGTCAAACATAATTGATGATGTCCGGAAAAACCCTGGATGTCTGTATAGGTTTTACAAGGCAGGAGCGTTCTCAGACCTCGTGGTGTCTAAGAGTATTGACATTGACATTGACAAAGTCCGATGTTTGATTTATCAGAAGTAAGATTGCATAAACATTGCAAGGATTTGGTGAATCGACTGTGAAGGCGCGGCGTCGACAACAACTTCTTCGCATTCTTTCAATCGACCGTCATGCAGGATCATGCTAGTCATGATAAAAAACAAAACGGCCGGTATCTGATGTTTATTGTAACCACATTTGATATTTGTAATCTGAACAAACAGATGAATAATTATCTTCTTCAGAATGTCCATACTTGATGTATCTTTCTCACGCAAACTTCCTATGAACCTTGTGATCGATTGTCTTCAAAACACAGTGTACCTGACAGATGTAATTGGATGTGATCGGTCTCCTCTTGCGCTGTGTCCATGGGATTTATCCGGTACCGTCATCATTGCTGTGCAGTGCATATGTTTCTTCAGTTGGTCTTCCTTATCGATCAATCGATTGATGGATGGATGGATGGATGGATCTATCGATTGACTAACTGATATAAAGTTGATAGGTCAATTGAATTAAAATGATTGTATAAATAGGTCGAGTTCTAAAGCGACATGTTGATACTTCTAAAGTTAAGGCTTTTATCTCGCGATTTCATTTGAGGCGAATCTTAATACTACATCGATTTAAAGGGGACATATCCCATGAGGTATCACAGCTGTAGTTCTATGTGTGTATTTGTTTGATTCACACTCTTTGCTTTCTATTTTATCCCATCGTGCAGGAATACGCTCGACAAAGGATTTCGGGATAGAATGTTCCGTTCGGGTATGTTATGTTCTTTTTTATCACTTTGTTTGTTTATTTGCTTGTTTGTTTATTTGCTTGTTCGTTTATTTGTCTGTTGGTCCAGCTCGTTCACATTGAATCCGGTGTCGTTAAAGGCAAAGTAAATATCTGTAGATTGCAGTTAAAATTACGAAACCCTGGCAACGCTACTCAACCATAATCAAATTTTCTTCGAATAGAACTTTAATTTCAGATTTTTCCAACTGAAACCTTGTAAACCCTGAATAAAATGTGTCTTTCAAGCCTATCATGAGCTTAATCGTTGTTGTCTTGCGGTATAGTGAGAATCAAGTGTACGTAGCTGTACTGGTTTACTGGATCACTACTCGTAGACATACTTAACGTAACGCTTTGTCGAATTATTTTTTTTCTCACTGCAGACTTTCTGCTCTGTACCGACTGAATTCACGATGAACTGTACTAGCATAGAAATACAACAAAACTGCGACTTTGACCCTTTAACCTCTATAATGGACAGAGAATTCAAACGTTAAAATATTCACCGGACATATATCTTTAGCGATCACACGATTGGAATTATTTCTGGATGATGTTTTATTAAAAGCTATTGTTGCGCAGAAAAAAGTCATAGTAAGCATCTAATGACTGTTTTCGTTCAAATATAGAAGTTTGTATCTTTAAAAATAGGGTTAAGTAACCTGGTCTATTTTTTTTACTTTTAATCGATGTGAAATTATCCTAAATATTTCCAATCGTGCCGGTGGGTTTTTTTCTTCATACTTTGTTGTTGAGCAATTTCATTACACACAAGGAGGAAGCGAACACGGAAACAGAAATCGCCTCTAGAAACGCGAGGCCACGTCAAATGTCAGCCTGCAAACAATTATCCCTATCCGATGTAAAGTCCAAACCAACAATCGCCATGGAAATTGATGTTGCGCACCTATTGTCAATTTCAACCCTTGCATAAATGAAATGTGATCAAAAGTCAGGAGGAGCGACTGGAACGTGACGGAAATAACCAGGAAGACATCTACATGGAAAGTCTTTATCGATGCTCTGATATCGCCTAGATAGTCATCCCGGGTTATATTTTTACTATTCAGCGAACCTGAATGACACCATCTGCCCTGCAGCTCGGTTAAAGCTTTAATGAGCGAATGCTGCAGTTGCTCCATTATTTATAAGCAAACGTCTACGCATTGACATCACGGATATCTGGGTGCAAGAGCATCGAAACATTTTAAAAGTCCTTTTGTGTGTATGTGTGTGTGTGTGGCGCGCGCGCGCGCGCGTGAGTGTGTACATGTGTGTGTGTGTGTGTGAGAGAGAGAGAGAGAGAGAGAGAGAGAGAGAGAGAGAGAGAGAGAGAGAGAGAGAGAGAGGGGGGGGGTCGTCAT